>NC_091952.1:180708636-180723636 GCF_031021105.1 Erythrolamprus reginae | reverse complement strand
TTCAAATGTCCGCTGAGATCTTTTGGCACTGCACCCAGCGTGCCAAGTACCACTGGGACCACTTTCACGGGCTTATGCCAGAGTCGTTGCAGCTCATCTGTGCCACAGCATCATGTCTATGCTTGTAGTCAGTCTGTGCGATCTTTTTGCAGCAGCTGAGTATGTGACCGATTGTTTCATCTGTTTCTTTACAGAGTCTGCACTTTGGATCGTCTGTTGATTTTTCAATTCTGGCTTTGACAGCATTTGTTCTAATGGCCTGTTCTTGTGCTGCCAGTATCAGTCAGTCTGTCTCCTTTTTGAGTGTTCCACTTGTAAGCCATGACCAGGTCTATTATTATTATTATTATTAATTATTATTATTATTATTATTATTATTATTATTATTTATTAGATTTGTATGCCGCCCCTCTCCATAGACTCGGGGCGGCTCACAACAGTAATAACACAATATACAGTATAACAAATCTAATAGTTAAAAGTCACTAAAAACCCCTTATTAAAAAGAAAACATACACACAAACATACCATTCATAAACTGTGTAGGCCCGGGGGAAATGTCTCAGTTCCCCCATGCCTGGCGGCAGAGGTGAGTTTTAAGAAGTTTACGAAAGACAAGGAGGGTGGGGGCAATTCTAATCTCTGGGGGGGAGCTGGTTCCAGAGGGTCGGGGCTGCCACAGAGAAGGCTCTTCCCCTGGGTCCCACCAGATGACATTGTTTAGTCGACGGGACCCAGAAAAGGCCAGCACTGTGGGACCTAACTGGTCACTGGGATTCGTGCGGCAGAAGGGGTCTCGGAGATATTCTGGCCCGATGCCATGAAGGGCTTTATAGGTCATAACCAACACTTTGAATTGTGACCAGAAACTGATCGGCAACCAATGCAGACTGCGGAGTGTTGGTGTAACATGGGCATACCTTGGGAAGCCCATGATTGCTCTCGCAGCTGCATTTTGCACGATCTGAAGTTTCCAAACACTTTTCAAAGGTAGCCCCATGTAGAGAGCATTACAGTAGTCGAACCTCGAGGTGATGAGGGCATGAGTGACTGTGAGCAGTGACTCCCAGTCCAAATAGGGCCGCAATTGGTGCACCAGGCAAACCTGGTGTGCATGCGTGGAAGTGAGGGGCATATGCATGCATGGGCACTAATATGTTGTTGCCTAATAGATTTCCACCCTATTAAAACATTACCCAATATTACCACTATATCTGATATTGACTTACAAGTAGTGATGGGCTCCTACGGGAACGGTCAGGTACGCAGTACCTATAGAAACATTTTGATTTTTTTTCTTTTTTTCCCTTCTGGGCTCTGGGTATGTTTTTCCTATCACAGTAAATGAGGTTGAATGTGTTTAATTTAGGAGAGCTGTGCGTGTGTGTGTGTGTACATACACATACAGTTTATATAGTAGATAATGTATATTTTGGTGTGCCTGTGAGCAATATCTATTTACACATATGGCATATGTACATAGAATTAAATAGTATATTTTGGGTGTTCAGTAATAGTAAATAGATAGGGAAATTGTATCTCTTTGAGGCGAGGAGAGGCCAGGCACTCTAACCTTAATCCAACCCCTTGACATGAGTTACATCACCTTTAGGCCAGTCACATGACCTTTAAGCCATCCCCATGTCACATGATCGTCAAGCCACTCCACCTGGTCTCATGGCCTCCAAGCCACACCCACAAAACAAGCCACGCCCACAGTGTGGTAGTAAAATTTTTTGTAGCCCTTCACTGCTTACGAGTTGTTGTATCAGTAGCAAAACTTGCATCAGCATATGCAGTTAACACTAGTTCATTTATCAGTTCTAAATATAAAGAACAATGTGTGCTTCAACTATTTGCTTAGCTGCTTGCCAATGTCTTTCATTTGGTTCAGCATTATATCCAGCCAATTGATTTACACTGTAAGATATACCAAGTCTACATCAATTGCTCAAATATGAGACACTACCAATTAGAGATTGATACATTTCCTTATCAAATAAAGGACATTTAATATCACTATGTGTAAATCCCTGATCTGTTGATGTCTTAGCAGTTTTACAATTCTCCATATTGTTGTGGTTTAGCCTGAGGCAGATCAAAGACCAGCTGCGTCTCTGCTGGCTCCATGCCTGGAGGAGGATGACAGCGAAGAGGAGGGGGCTGGGCAGTCGGACGGGGGAGAGTATAGTCAGGAATGTGACGAGGAAGAACAGCACGGGAGACCCGGGGAGGGGCTCTCCCCAGCCAGTAGCTTGGAGTCTTTGGAGTCATTAGGTGACGAAGCACAAGCTGTCATTAACATGCGACAGAGACGTCTAGATCAAAGGAAGGATCAAGTGAAGAAATATTATCAGCATTGAATAAGGAACACCAGGGCTTGGGTGTGGTCCTCATTAGCAGGGAAGGGTTTATAAGGCAGGCAAACCCTTGAAGCCATGTGGAGTGTTATCAGTTTGGAATTGCTGTAACCTGCATTGTTTTCTCGGCGTTTCTGTTCCTGGCTCGTGGCCCAGCAGTCTTGAAGAACCGTGGGAGGTGTATATCTGTTATCTACAGCCTCGTCTTGGCAGCAAGAATCCTATATTTATGTATGGACAATTGCCTTCGTGTATATATTTGGAGTTCCAGTGTTTTCCTGCTTTGTAAGGACATTTTCTGTTAGCTTTGTTTCTCTTTAACATTATAAAACTGTATTTGAATTCTACCGGTGTGTCTGGCTTATCTTTCAGGGTTGGTCATAGCTTCCGGAGTGACCCAGACAGAACACATATTATACCTTTTTAACAATTGGCTAATCTTCTTAGTTTGTGAAATTTTTAATCTTTTATTTGTCTTTATTATATCAAGACCCAAATAATGTTTAATCTTACCTACATTTCTAATCCTGAACTTCCTCTGCACTTCAGAAACAATATCATATGTTTCTTGTTCAGTCTTTGTTATAATTGCTATATCAGCTCTAAATAATAGCAACAGAGACATCAAACCATCTTTCTTTCTCTGAAATAAACAAGAATCAGCTATACTAGCTTTAAAATCCATAGAAACTAATCCTTTTACAATACATTTATTCCATTCATAACCTGATTGCTTTAAACCATAAAATCTTTTCTTTAATTTCCAATAACTAGTTTTGCCACCATCTTTAAAACCTAATGGCTTTTTCATGTAAATGGTATGTTGTAAATGTGCATATGCTGTTTCAACATCTACATGGTTTACAACACATCTATTCTTGGCTGCCCACACCAATGCCACTCTCAAAGTATTTGCTCTCAGACTAGGTGCAAATGCCTCATCATAATCCTTATCTGATTGAGCAAATCCCCTGAGCAACCTATTGCACGCTCACCTGGTGGTAACTTCACATCCTATACATCAAGATCCTTTACAGATGTTAATTCTTTATCTATTGCTTCCTGCCAAGCTTTTTGATCCTTTTCAGGATACAACCTTATTTCAGTAAAATTAGAAGGTTCTATATTCACTTGGCAAGCAATACTAGCCTGAAATCTATCAGGTGGTAGTCTTTCTCTAGTACCTCTCTTAGGCAAATCAGTACTTGTACTAGGGATTTCTTCTTCCTTCTATCTTTACCTCACCTATCGAATCTCTGTCACCATTCACAGAAGATTCTCCTACTGATGAATCTTCCACTGAAGAGTCTTCTTCAAGATTATTTTCAACATATTTAATAGTAGTATTACTATTTTTAAGCATTGGAGTCTCAAAAACACTATCCTTCATTCTGTTATCTTCCTGTTCTAGTCTATTCCAGTCAACATGCTCCATAAACTTAGCACCTGCACTAATATATCTGTTTTTAGTACCTTTCTCCCAAAATCTAAATCCCTTATGATTTTTTTCCATAGCCAACAAAATACAATAGCCTAGCTCTATGTTGTCCTTTCATTCTTACCTGAGTAGGAATATTCACCCAAGCTTAAATAACTTAAATCAGGTTTTCTTCCATACCACGGAGTGCATGGTATTTCCCCAGTTGTTGCATTAACTACATTATTAAGAACATGGTTAGCACACATAAGAACTTCACCCCAAAGTTGGTCTAGCAAACCAGAATCAAAAATCATGGTTCTAATCATAGCTTGCAGTGTCTGACCTCTCCTCTCAAAATAAGCATTATGTTGAAGTATGTAAGGAGCAGAATGCCTATGTTCTATTCCAGCTCTTTGCAAACTGGTTACAAAACTATATCTGAACCCACCATATACATTTATTTGAAAGGGAGAATAATTGCACTATCTTGCCTCGTATAGTCCCATGGAGAGGTAAGCAACAAACAAACAAACAAACAAACAAACAAACAAACAAACAAATAAACAAACAAAGACTTATTTGAAAGTATTTATTTCTTAAATTTATATCCTGCCTTTTGTAAAGCAGCTGAGGTGTTGAACCTAGTGCTCCTGTCTTCTCTATTTTGTCCCACAGACAACTCCGTGAGATAGGTTGGCCCAAATTCACCTGTGAGCTTTTATGGCTGGCAGGTGAACTAGCAATTTTAGAAATACTACAAATCTAGCTTTGTGCTTTGGACAAGGAGAAAGCCACCCCAACACTCTGAGCCGAACTAGATATTTAATTTTTTGAACAAAGATTACACTGCCCCATTCAGTTAGCTTTACAAGAGTATGTAGGAGAAGAGAATGAATGATGATCTCCCTTATCACTCTGCTGAGATGCTTCCTTTGGCTTGCTTGTTCAGCCTGTCCTATTTCCAACACTGAGCTGGGTTGAGGGGGAAAAAAATCTCTGAAACTATTGTGTAAAAGTTCAGGGAAAGTGGAGCTGGTCAGATTGGAAAAACCAGTTACTCCCCCCTGCCCCGCAAAAGGGAAACAAAACAGCCTGCAACTCCCTCCTGCTCTCTTTCCTCACAATTATAACACAGTGGTTCTGGCATATGTTCCTGCTGGAAAGACCTGTGATAAACAACATATGTGTCCCCCACCTACCCCCAGTTCCCAATAGGTGTCATGCAGAAGAAGGCCAGAACCTATTCTCCAGCACCCCAGAGTATATCAAGTTAGAAGAAGGCAAATTCCAGCTTGACCTTCAGAAAATTATCCCCATAAAAGCAACTGGTCTATCCCCAAAGATAGTACAGAGCATTCTTTGCTGGATATGTTTAAACAGAGCTTGGACTTCTAATGGAAATGTTTTAATCTGAATTCTTGACTAGGTTTGATTTATATTTATACAGTGGTACCTCTACTTACGAACTTGATTCGTTCCGTGACCAGGTTCTTAAGTAGAAACGTTTGTAAGAAGAAGCAATTTTTCCCATAGGAATCAATGTAAAAGCAAATAATGTGTGCGATTGGGGAAACCACGTGTGTGCATGTGTGTGTTTGTGTGTGTTTGTGTGTGTGTGTAGGCCCTGTTTCCTCCCAGGAGATTCCTAGAGAGGCCCCATGGAGGCTTCTCCCTGCCTTTTCCGGCCTGTTTCCTCCCAGGAGATTCCTAGAGAGGCCCCATGGAGGCTTCTCCCTGCCTTTTCCAGCCTGTTTCCTCCCAGGAGATTCCTAGAGAGGCCCCATGGAGGCTTCTCCCTGCCTTTTCTGGTCCTGTTTCCTCCCACGAGATTCCTAGAGAGGCCCCACAGAGGCTTCTCCCTGTTTATTCTAGTTAAAGTTTCAGATGCTCGGGTTTGTACGTGGAAAATGGTTCTTGAGAAGAGGCAAAAAATCTTGAACACCCAGTTCTTATCTAGAAAAGTTTGTAACTAGAGGCGTTCTTAGGTAAAGCTACCACTGTATTTAGATTATTATTAGAGTTGGAAAGGACCTTGTAGGTTATCTAGTCCAACCTCCTGCTCAAGCAGGATTCCCTATACCATTTCGGACAAATGCCAGTCTAATACTGTATTCCTTTGAAAGTCTCAAATCTTACAATCTCCGCAGGCTAGCTGATCCACTGGTTGATCGCTCTCACAGTCAGAAAGTTCCTCCTCATTTCCAGGTTGAATCTCTCCTTAGTCAGCTTCTATCCATTATTCCTTGTCTGGCCCTCTGGTGCTTTGGAAAACAGCCTGACCCACTCCTCTCTGTGGTAGCCCCTCAAGTCTTGGAACATTATTATCGTGTCATCCCTGAGATGGTTGGACTCAGTGGCTTAAAAGCTTCTTTGCAACTCTGTGAAACAGGAAATAGTCATTGGTAACTAGCATTTGCTGCCTTCCCTATAGAAACACCCCCCCAAGCCCCCCCACCCTGATTTGACAAGTTGACAGGAGAGCAGCTCAACAAGCGACTGAGTGGCAGGATACCATGGGCTGTCAGACCTGTGCTCTTTAGTAGAGTGGCAGGAAAGCAGCAATGGTCAACCTTGTCCTTTGCCTGTAAGGCACCTCACCACCTTTTGCATAATGCTAGGAGGGAAGGCAATGTTTGAGTGAGAGGATGCATTTAGGTGTATTTATATGACTCCTGCGCCAGAGGCAGGGCTTTGGAGTTATGAAAGTAGAAGATCAAGACAGCCATTTGGGTACTCTTTTGAAAATCCCTGAAGACAGGGTTTTGTCAGACCCCAGGGTGATATGTTGACTAAACAATGTCGTCTGGCGGGACCCAGGGGAAGAGCCTTCTCTATGGTGGCTCCAACCCTCTGGAACCAGCTTCCCCCCAGAGATTAGAACTGCCCCCACCCTCCTTGCCTTTCGTAAACTCCTTAAAACCCACCTCTGCCGTCAGGCATGGGGGAATTGAGACATCTCCCCCGGGCCTATACAGTTTATGCATGGTATGTTTGTGTGTATGTTTTTGCTTTGTAATAAGGGGTTTTCAGTGACTTTTAAATTATTGGATTTGTTATACATTGTTTTATTGTTGTTGTAAGCCACCCCGAGTCTATGGAGAGGGGCGGCATACAAATCTAATAAATAATAACAATAATAATGTAATCCATCACATGGTTTGTTTTATTATTGTCGCCAGGTAGATGAGGGTTTAGTGGGTTTAGTGGGGGTTTTCTGTCTATAGGCTGAAGAATCCCCCATGTGGAGAATCACCATGAGTGATTTGGATGACCCAAATAATCAATAATGGGCAGTCAAAATTTTTACTGCCATACTGTGGGTGTGTCTTATTTTGTGGGAGTGGCCTGATGGTCATGTGACTGAGTAGGAGTGGCTTGAATGATCATCATCGTTCAAGTGAACTGTTAAGTCCTCGACTTACAACCTCACCAGTGTTGCTCGCTGGGGTGACAATTTGCTTTGCGTTTTCCATGCTCTCCTTCCTGGGTTGTCCCCTGCCTCAGTCTGGATAGCTAGGCTAATGGGGGTCAATCAGCTGTTGAGAAAAGAGAGGGGAGGAAAAGCCCCCCCCCCAACTCCTGCCGGTGATGGTCTCCCTGCCGCTTTCCGAGTAGGATGGGAGGTGGGGAATTTTAAAATATTGGAAAGCCGAGAGAGAGTTACATGGTTATTATTGCCGCATGATGCCTTTTCCTCTCAGCTGCGGGTGGGGTGAGGGCTTTACAAGGGGAAAATGACCGCAGCCCAGACCACTTTGGCATGGCTCGGCTCGGCTCAGCTCTGCTTTTTTCCCTGCTGCTGCTGTCTGCTCCTCACTTTTTTCCTCTTTCCTCCTTCCTGGACTCAGGAGGTGGCTGGCTGCGTGAGGCTGGAGGGGAGCTGAGCAGGAGAGAGGGAAGCTCGTCCGAGGCCAGGAAGGAGGAAAGAGGAAAAAAGCAAGGAGCACACAGCAGCAGCAGCAGGGGGGGGAAAGAAGAGCCCACCAAGACCAGTAATCCCGGAAGTAAGTGCTGCCAGTCAGCTGGAGCTGGGCATGCAGCTTCATTTCCTCCAGTGGAACTGCGTTCCACCCCGTCCTGCCTGCTGCCCACCCCTGCAAATAATATTTCTTAACCAATCCTTTTAAAAAAATCATATTAGCTGATATAGGATCCAATATATCTTTCTTCTTTTGGATCCAAATCCCGCAGACCTCTCTTTCTATTGGAGATATTTTTAAAAATCCCCTAAAACATAAAGACTCCTTTTATTTGGATAACCAGTCCAAATATATAGTTGAAGTACATTAAGACCGATATCAGTTTCAAGGATTTCGGCAGGAGGAGACTTAAGTTGATAAATATTGGTGACAAACGTTCCCGCAATTGTAACACAAAGGTCCTAAAGTTTCTTTTTTTATTGCTGACTTATCAATCAGGCCACATTTGTTAACATTCCAGGCCTGTCTTTCTAAACATTGTCTCCTCCTCCTTATTTCTCTTTTCTCTTCCCCTCTCAACGTATGACAAATTATAGAGCCGCTCCTTAATCTATCCAGAAGGAAAACAGTCACCATAACCCAGAAAGTTCAGTTCTGTTGCCTGCCTGCCAAGTCAAGATGCTTTGCTCCACATTTTATCTGCTGATTTATTATTACTATCAAGCCAGGACAGCAATAAACTTTTTCTTTTAACCAATTCCTGTCACAGGCTCTGCGGTAGCAATGGAAATGCAATAAAACTAGCAATGGTTTTTCTAACTTAAGTCTCCCAAAGAGCAGGCAAGTTCTGCAATAGATCTGGAGATTCAGAGAGATTTTGTTAATCCTGTAAGGGTGGTACAGTCAGGTTAAGATGTAGGAGGGGGAAAAAGAGGCCAAATTTTCTGTTTATCTTGGAATGATTCCCTTTACCCCTTCATCCTTGCCCTGTGCTATCTTTACTGAGGCAACAACGATAGATGAGGGGTTTCCCCCCCCCTTTTGCACCTCTGGAAAATGCTGGCTTTGGAAGGTTGGTTTATTTAGTCTAGATGTGCGTTATTTGTTTTTGTTTTGCTTGTTTCAAGTAAAATAAAATACGGAGGGGGGAAAAAACCAGAAGTTACAGCACATTAATCACTGTGTGTTTGTTTGCAAAACCTGTGTAAGATGAGATAAGGGAAAAATCCTTTGACAGATTGCTGGCAGAAATGGAAAGGTAGAAGAGGAGAAGGAAAAGAATGAAAAAAGCTAAAGACACATGTTGCACACACACACACACACACACACACAGAGAGAGAGAGAAAGAGAGAGAGAGAGAGAGAGAGAGAGATGCCGTTAGTGGCTTTTTTCAGATGATGTCATAGGTAATGCTGAGTAGAAGAGCACCCCAAAATACCCCTAAACCTAATACATGCAGACTCTAATTATTGATACACATCCCGGGTGCCTTAATGCCGTCTATGTAATAATAAATGTCCCAGTCACAAAAGAGAATTGCGTCAGTTTGGGATTGCAGCCAAAAAATCTCTCTAGAGCAGCCAGCGGATGAACTCAGACTCTGAAATATTTACAAGATAGATGGCCAAGCCCAGGGGGAAGGCCCTCTTATTACAGAATTTATAGTCTTCCCACAGCAAGCTGCGTTTTCTCCTCCTCAGTCCTCATGTGGTCATTTTTGAGAAGATGGAGGATGATTCCACTTTACAGGTCCAACATAATTGATGCCACCAACTGGGTTGTTGTAGTGCAGTAGGGAAAGCAAGTAGAATGCTTGCCTGCATAGCTAGAGGTATAACAAGCAGGAAGAGGGAGACAGTGATCCCACTGGTGAGACCACATTTGGAATACTGTGTTCAGTTCTGGAGACCTCACCTACAAAAAGATATTGATAAAATTGAACAGGTCCAAAGACGGGCTACAAGAATGGTGGAAGGTCTTAAGCATAAAACGTAACAGGAAAGACTTAATGAACTCAATCTGTATAGTCTGGAGGACAGAAGGGAAATGGGGGACATAATTGAAACATTTAAATATGTTAAAGGGTTAAATAAGGTTCAGGAGGGAAGTGTTTTTTGTAGGAAAGTGAACACAAGAACAAGGGGGCACAATCTGAGGTTAGTTGGGGGAAAGATCAGAAGCAACGTGAGAAAATATTATTTTACTGAAAGAGTAGTAGATGCTTCGAACAAACTTCCAGCAGATGTGGTTGGTAAATCCACAGTAACTGAATTTAAACATGCCTGGCATAAATATATATCCATCCTAAAATAAAATACAAGAAATAGTATAAGGGCAGACTAGATGGACCATGAGGTCTTTTTCTGCCGTCAATCTTCTCTGTTTCTATGTTTCTAGTTCTGTAGACCAGTGATTTTCAACCTTTTTTGAGCCGCGGCACATTTTTTACATTTACAAAACCGTGGGGTACATTGAGTGGGGGTGGAGTGGGTGGCTAAAAAAAGTTTGGACAAAAAAATTCTCTCTCTTTCGCTCTATTTCTCTCTCCATCCCTCTTTCTCTCTTCCTTCTTTCCTCCTTTTTGCTCTCTTTCTCTCTCCCTCCCTACCTCCCTCTATGTCTTTCTCCCACCTTCCGTCCCTCTCTTTCTCTCTCTCTCGCTTTCTTTCTCTCTTGTTTTCTCTCTCTTGCTTGCTTTCTCTCTCTTGCTTGCTTTCTCTCTCTCTTGCTCTTTCTTTCTCTCTTGCTCTTTCTTTCTCTCTCTCTTGTTTTCTTTCTCTCTCTGCGCTTCGCGGCACACTTGACTATGTCTTGCGGCACACTAGTGTGCCACGGCACACTGGTTGAAAAACACTACTGTAGACAGAGCTCAATGTAGAATGCAGGGGTGGGTTATTCCCGGTTTGGACCAGATCGCCTGAAACAATAGCGAACTGCTGGTGACCTGGCAATGGCATCACAGATAGAGTTCCTCGGTGCTGGTCTGTGGGCACTGCCATCTTTTTCAGGAATTTTGCCAAATTCTCTGTGTTTGGATGGCTTTTCCTCTTCTGCTGCTTGAAAAAGAGCTCACCTGCCCAGCCCTGGATTAATACTAACCTTTATTACACAAGGGGACACACGTCAGTATTGGGTTGCTAGCTGGTATGGGCCACACTACATACGGGTAGTGAAAATGGAGCTGCATGCGCAATTCTGCATTGATAATAATAATAATAATAATAATAATAATAATAATAATAATAATAACCTTAAAAATAAGGTTCAGGAGGAAAGTGTTTTTAATAGGAAAGTGAACACAAGAACAAGGGGGCACAATCTGAAGTTAGTTGGGGGAAAGATCAAAGGCAACATGAGAAAATATTATTTTACTGAAAGAGTAGTAGATCCTTGGAACAAACTTCCAGCAGACGTGGTTGGTAAATCCACAGTAACTGAATTTAAACATGCCTGGGATAAACATATATCCATCCAAAATAGTATAAGGGCAGACTAGATGGACTATGAGGTCTTTTTCTGCCGTCAGTCTTCTATGTTTATAATAATAATAATAATAATAATAATAATAATAATAACAACAACAACAACAACAACAACAACAACAACAATTTATTTGATTTGTATGCCACCCCTCTCCGAAGACTCAACAACAAAATAATTCAGATACAAATCCAATAATTAAAACTGTAACTAAAACCCATTATCTTAAAACAATCGATACTACACAATCATAACCAGTCATAACTTTAATGGTCAGACAAGGGGATACATTAGTTGCCCCATGCCTGGCGACATAGATAGGTCTTCAAGCTCGTGTGAAAGGCGAGGAGGGTGGGAGCAGTTCGAATCTCCGGAGGGAGTTGATTCCAGAGGGCCGGGGCCGCCAAAGAGAAGGCTCTTCCCCTAGGCGCCGCCAGAGGCGTGCGCCCCAGCAAGATTTTGCTTCTGGGCATGTACAAAATCTTGTGACAGAGCGCACATGTGCACGAGATTTCAGTAATTTTTTGCTTCTGTGCATATGTGGAAGCAAAATAATTGCCCAAATCCCATGTGCGTGTGCATCCTCTCACAAAATTTTGCTTCCTGCGCATGAACAGAGGCAAAATCTTGCTTGGGTGTGCGTGCATGCATGCCTATGACATGAAGCTGCGTGCGCATCGTACTGGTAGCAGCGGTAAGTAGCAATCTCCACCTGCCGTGCATGTGCAAGCAGAGAGAATTCACATGCGCGAAACATCGCAATGCGAACCGGTGGCAAAAATAAGTGGAATCCACCACAGGTAGAATCAGAGGTGGGCTACTGCCCGAATGGGAGAGAACGCAGTAGGGTAGCGAAAATGGAGCTCCACCCCAGAACACCCAATTTGCACAGAAAGAGGTTGAAAGAAAATGCAGGGCCTCCTTCATAAGCCCCGCCCACAGTGTGGTCGTAAAAAATTTGGTAGCCCTTCACTGGGTAGAATGTATGGACTCGATAGAGATGAACAGATTTGGATTTATGAAATCAAAATAACATTTAAAAGTTTGACGAGAATTAAGCTTGACAAACAGCGGATGTCCCCCAGGCAAAGTGATTATTATTATTATTATTATTATTGTTGTTGTTGTTGTTGTTGTTATTATTATTATTATTATTATTATTATTATTATTAATTAGATTGGTATGCCGCCCCTCTCCGAAGACTCGGGGCGGCTCACAACAGTAATAAAAATGATATAGTAGTTGGACAAATCTAATATTTAAAAAACATATAAAACCCTATCATTATTTTTAAAAAACCAAACAGCACATTCATACGAAACATAAAACAAAGTATAAAAAAGCCTGGGGGAAAGGTATCTCAACTCCCCCATGCCAGGCGGTATAAGTCTGCGGAGAGGGGCGGCATAGAAATCTAAATAATAAATAAAATAAATAAATAAATAAATAAATAAATAAGTGAGTCTTTAGTAGTTTACGAAAGATAGGGAGGGTTGGGGCAATTCTAATCTCCAGGGGGAGTTGGTTCCAGAGGGCCGGGGCCATCACAGAGAAGGCTCTTCCCCTGGGGCCTACCAAACGACATTGTTTAGTCGATGGGACTCGGAGAAGGCCCACTCTGTGGGACCTTATCGGTCGCTGGGATTCGTGCGGTAGCAGGCGGTTCCGGAGGTACTCTGGTCCAATGCCATGTAGGGCTTTAAAGGTCATGACCAACATTTTGAATTGTGACCGGAAACTGATCGGCAGCCAATGCAAGCCACGGAGTGTTGAAGAAACGTGGGTGAATTTTGGAAGCCCCACGATGGCTCTCGCGGCTGCGTTCTGCACGATCTGAAGATTGCTTTTAATAAAAATCACACACACACTGGTGCATGTGTACACTCCCAGCACCTAGAGGACGATATCATTCCATAAACAATAGTATAAATCCATGCAACCATACATATATAAGACTAGGATGAACAAAACCTACATTCCATCAGTGCATTTTAGTCTCAGGTGCTTTTTATAGTTGATACATGAGCCACAGAGAATAAGCATTTGCTTTCCCCCCCGTCTCCTGACAGCCTGATTCACTGACCAGTGTGTTTTATAAAGACCTGTCAGTTGCACACCACTTTCACAAAAAGAAACAAACCAACACTTTCATTCACATCTTGTCAAATACACATTGAGTGCTTTAAGAACAAAACTGATGGATGGTTCTGATTTACGCTGCAACCGGTATGGTGGGTGCTACTATTTGCCTGGGAAGTGAATAATGAATTGAGCAGAATGCTAGGAAGAAAGGAAGATAAATGATAGCACAATGGGCCCGTGTGTTAGTTAATTGCTCCCTTATTGCTTATCTATAAAAGTACATTTGTGCCTTTAAAAAAAATATGATGGATCCCGGGCTTTGAATTTAGAACCATCTCTGTTTGAATCCAACATAAAAAAAAGCTTCTAACTATTGATTTTAGGTTAATATAATTTTAGTGATGGCCATAACCACTACAATAAGCATGTTTCTTTACAACAAGCCATTACAATGTAAAAATAAGAAACTAGGATGGAGATTTTCTGGTTAGATTTTTTTTTAAAGCTTTGTACTACCCTGTTTCCCCGAAAATAAGATGTACCCCAAAAGTAAGGCATGTCAGAGGTTTTGCAGAATTTGCTAATATAAGGCACCCCCCGAAAATAAGGTGTAGTCAAGTTTACATACGGTACGGTGGAAAAACATACGGTACCATTCAAAGCTGTTCATAGCGGTACCGTAATAATGTGGCGTCCCCTGCTGGCCCCTTCCATCGCTTTGTACCGTCCAGTACAGCAGACAGTCTGCTGCTGTCTCACCGCCATTATAGTCTCCACTACAGTGCGTAGACTGTAGTTCCTCTGGTGGCCGGAAGCTGCAATAGCGGGAGTATACTGTTGTACCATATAAGTGCCGTCGTTTGTGTGTGTGGGTGCCATACTGACAGGTACCGTACCATAATCAGTGTACCGTATGGTACACTTTCTTTGGGGGTGTCAGCTTTTCTACCTGTGAATTTGTCTTATTTGAGAAATATAAGGCACCCCCCGAAAATAAGACATAGCACAACTTTTGGAGCAAAAATTAATATAAGACAGTGTCTTATTTTCGGGGAAACACGGTATGTTATAATAAGAGATAGATGTCTGAAAATCCTTTTTTGGATTTCTGGATAAAGACTGATGGTACTAGATTAGATATCGCTATGAGCAGTCAATACAGCAGTAGAATCTGGGGCCAGCTGACAGATTCTGGCTAACAGAAATCTTTCTGGAGAGAAGAAGAGTTTAGGGGAAATCACCTATTTGTGCTCTGGAGCAGTGGTCAAAATGTTGGTGGTCTGCAGAAAAATTATTATCAGTTTTGGTTACCACACTACAAAAGAGACATTGATACTCTAGAAAAAGTGCAAGAAGAGAGCAACCAGAATGATAAAGGGACTAGAAACTAAACCACCAGATTTATTGCAGAAAATATTTGAGGAATCTGAGCCCCTAAAAATGACTGCAATGGTTGTCAATAGTTTGGATGCTATAAAAAGGAAATCACCTCGAGGTTTGACTACTGCAACGCTCTCTACATGGGGCTACCCTTGAAAAGTGTTTGGAAACTTCAGATTGTGCAGAATGCAGCTGCGAGAGCAATCATGGGCTTTTCTAGGTTCGCCCATGTTTCATCAACACTCTGCGGCTTGCGCTGGCTGCCGATCAGTTTCTGGTCAAAATTCAAAGTGTTGGTTATGACCTATAAAGCCCTACATGGCACCGGACCAGAATACCTCCGGGACCGCCTTCTGC
>NC_091952.1:180608980-180708436 GCF_031021105.1 Erythrolamprus reginae | reverse complement strand
AAAAGCCAACAATTTTTTTTGCATACATTTTTAAATGATTCTTTTTAAAGGAAGTAAAAGCCTAATACAAAAAGCGAGAAAAAGAAAAGAGAAACAAATCAAGGAGAAAACTAAAAGGGCAGAAAAAAATTAATAGAAAAGGAAAAAGATAGGAGTTTTAATCTTTTTTATAGAAGTTAAAAGTCCAATTATAAATGATTACAACACAGCTTTCTTCTTTCTTTCTCTAATCTACCCTAGCCATCAAAATCATAAATCATAAGTTTATTCTTCCTTTTTTTCATGCAAAAAAAAAATATATAGGGGGTTTAAAATCAGCAATAAATGTAAATATTGTCTATTTTCTGATCGGATAAATTAATTTAATCTTATCAAGTTCTATCATTTTGATCAATCAATTCCTCCATTATAAATAATGTAATTTCCCCCCATCCTTGTGCATATAAAAATCTTGCTGCTGTTCTCATGTACAAAAGCAATGTTCCATGACTTATAAATGTTTGCTCATAAACCCCAAAACAAAAACCTCTGATTTCAAGTGTATATTAATCATTAAAAGCCTCCAAATCAATGCATGTATTTAAATGCAGAATTTTCTACTGCTTTTATAATTCCCGACCAAGCATGCAACTTTAGGATGTTAGGGAAGTAAAAGGGAAACTATGTGACTCAAAATATCAGCTAGTCAGCATTTTCTACCCTGATTCTCACTTATATTTTTACATTTTACACTCTTCATTTTTTAATTTATATCTTATTTACAGGGCGCTACATAAGGCTGATATTTAAACATATAATGACACTTTAAAAGAAGAAAGATATTAAGCAAAGTTTATGTAAAACCGTTTCATTTTAGACTGCTTGCCGTGAGATAGTGGTAGGGATGCTGGGAAGATCAGGCCTTCCTTAAGATGCATGTTATTTAATTGTTTTCAGAAACTGGCAGTGTTTATTTTGTATTTACATCTGTGCATCAGAAAAACGTTTGATGGCTAATGAGTTAGAATACAGAGATATTTGCTTTCCACAAAGCTTTGTGTTTGCTGACATCAGCAGCCTCTAAATAGCGGTTATAGTATGAGGGGGAACTGTTCTTACTTACGACAAAAGCAAACAAATCAAAATAAAACCAACTCTCTCTCACCCCATATGTTTCTGGGAGATGTAAAACCGTAACATTGCTTCTCAGTAATCCACAACAAAGGCACATGTGGGTACGTTCCTCAGATTCCTGTACAGTAGACTAATCCACTTAATCCCACTGTTAGCTTCTCTGGCAAGAATTCCACCGTCATTTTTGATTTGGCAGTTGTAAAAATCTCTTATTAGTGTTGTGTATCAGAAACTGCACGAGAGCAGAAGTCTGAGAGCTATTGTGTTTGTTTTCCCATCAGAAATAAAACAGTTTTATTAAAGGGGCCAATGGGGAGGTTTTTTTTTTCCTGCTTTGGAATATACTTTTTCAAATGCTAGTTATGTTTTAATGCTCTTTTATCAACTTTCATTGAATTTTCGTGCTTTGCCCATTTTCTATTCCCAGATGTAATGAGAGCGAGGGGTTTCTATTTAAGAAAAAAATTACCCTAATAATTTAAACTGTCAGTTTTCATTTTCCTCTTAAAGAAGAAAAAGAAACCTGATCAAAATATTTAGAGGTATTTTTTTTTCCTTTTGTATTCTGAAATGATAAATATGAGAGAGAAATTATATGGATTATGAGACAATTGTCTTATGAATTAAAAGGATATGCAACATGTTCAAACAATATAGTCTAAATCAGCAGTCTCCAACAGGGGTGAAATTTAAAAATTTTCCCTACTTGTTCTGTGGGTGTGACTTGGTGGGCATGGCAGAGGAAGGATACTGCAAAATTTCCATTCCCACCATACTTCAGGGGAAGGATACTGCCAAAATCCCCATTCCCTCCCCACTCTGGGGGAAGGATACTACAAAATCTCTATTCCCACCATACTCCAGGGGAAGGATACTGCCAAAATCCCCATTCCCTCCCCACTCCTAGGGGAAGGATACTACAAAATCTCTATTCCCACCATACTCCAGGGGAAGGATACTGCAAAATCCCCATTCCCCTCCCCCACTCCTGGGGGAAGGATACTGCAAAATCTCCATTCCCCACCCCACCCTGGGGCCAGCCAGAGGTGGTATTTGCCAGTTCTCCAAACTACTCAAAAATTTCCACTAGCTCTCTCCAGAACCTGTCAGAATCTTCTGGTCTCCAACCTTAGCAACTTTAAGCCTTGTGGACTTCAAGTCCCAGAATTCCTCAGTCAGCAAAGCCTTGAGTTTCTGGCATGCACATGTGTGCTGGCCAGCTACTCTTTGCATATGCCAGGGCACCAGAAACCCAAAGATCAAACCCCCCCTGTTTTGGGGGCATTTTTTTGGGGCATTTTCAGGCCATTTTCCAGGCTGTTTCCAGATGGGGCCAAAATACCCTGGAAAATTACCTGGAAACAGCCTGAAAAACAGCCGGGATTTGTGCCATTTTGGGGGGCCATTTTCAGGTCATTTTCTGGTGCCCGCAAAGACCAACTGGCCACATGCCTGCCAGAAACCAGAAGAACACATGCCTACAGAGAGGACTCGGTGTGCTACCTCTGGCACACATGCCATGGGTTCACCATCATGATTTAGGCTAAACTAGGGGTCCCCAACCCTCAGTCTGTGGCCTGGGACTACTCCTCCGCTGCCAGAAACTAGGCAATGCGAAAAGCAAAGCCCCATCCATAAGTTGCAGGCAGCACATGAAACCACATCCTCTCTGACCCATGGAAAAACTCTCTCTGCCTGGTGCCAAAAGTTTGGGGTCCGCTCAGTGAAGGGCTACCAAAATTATTACTACCACACTGTGGGCGTGGCTTATGCAGGACGCCCTGCATTTCCTTTCAACATCTTTCAGTGCAAATTCAGAGCTCCATTTTCGCTACCCGACTGGGTTCCCCCCCATCCGTGCAGTAGCCCAACCCTGGGTCCGCTGGGCTAAACTCTTTGTTCATTAAGCCCATTATTACTTACCCTCACAAACAGTAATTTACAAGTCACTGTAGTCATCTGGGATTTAAACCATTAACTGAAAATTAATCTGGGGAACAGTTTACATAAAAAGCAGGGGCTCCACCACTGAGCTATGGACTTTGGCAAGGATGAAAGAGCCCACAAATCAAACTTTGAATTTCATTTCCCCCCTCTGATATTAATAGGCTGTTCTTCCTCGTAGATTTTTGAACAATAGTGAATATCCTGCAATCAATGTTTACAGGCAGGATTAAAGTATGCTATAAAAGGATGCCTCTAAGAGTAATTTTAGCTGAAACATTTCCAGTGCCTGCATATTTTGCTTATGTCCTGTCTTATCTACAAGAGAGAAAACCTTCATCCCAGTATTCTATAATCTTACTAATGAGGCAAAGAATATTGCTATTTTTACCCTAAACCTTTAAAAAAAACCAATCAACCCCCCTTTCCCTCCCCAGAAGTAGAATAGAAGCATATACATTTCTGGATTATATTGCTCCAGATTGTAGGTGATAAGAATAAGATTCATACAATGCAATTTTTTTTCAGAGTTGGCCTTCTCCGGGTCCCGTCGACTAAACAATGTCGTCTGGCGGACCCCAGGGGAAGAGCCTTCTCTGTGGCGGCCCAGGCCCTCTGGAATCAACTCCCCCCGGAGATTAGAACTGCTCCCACCCTCCTTGTCTTCCATAAATACTTAAGACCCACCTATACCGCCAGGCATGGGGGATTTGAGACATCTTTCCCCCAGGCTCATTATAATTTATGATTGGTATGTATGTGCTGTTTGGTTTTTAATTATGATAGGGTTTTTTGTTATTTTTAATATTAGATTTGTGCCATTATAATATTGTTTTTATCGTTGTTGTGAGCTGCCCCGAGTCTTTGGAGAAGGGCGGCATACAAATCTAATAAATTGAATTGAATTGAATTTCCAGCTGAAAGAAGAAGAAATCTTGGAGAAAACAGCATCTGTTGATAAAGCTAACCTAAAACCCTTCTCTCCCTAATTTAGTTTTCTGTGTGCTGAAGATTTTCTTTTTTCTTTTTGGAATGGAAAGCATTGAATTGAGCGAAATGTTATCTGAATTAGTATTACCTGACACTGTGTTCAATAGGCCACTTCAGTAATATAACTCAGGACCAGTGGTGGGCTGTTAGCCGGAATGCCTAATTGAGCTCACCTCCACGCAGTGAAGGGCTATCAAAATTTTTACTACCCCACTGTGGGCGTGGCTTACGCAGGATTTTCTTTCAACATCTTTTCAGTGCAAATTGGGTGCTCTGGAGTGGAGCTCCATTTCCGCTACCCCACTGCATTCACCACCGTCTGGGCATCAGCCCACCCCTGCCTCCACGGCTCTGGAGGTACCGTGAGTTCAAGCAGAATTATGCTTCTGCACCCATGCAGGTAGCAAAATCGCGCATGGAGACGCAGGTGTACCTGTTTTCCGGTGATGTTTTTTGCTTCCCCGCATGCATGGGCGCAGAAGCATCATTCCACTTGAACTCGCGGTACCTCCACAGCTGCAGAGGCGAGCCCAATTAGGCATTCTGGCTAGTAGCCCACCACTGCCCAGGACCTGTATTCCCTTTTGTACTTTGTGTGTGAAGACTTTCCCAGATGCTGGAATCTTTTATTATCTATGTTCCAGGACCACATAAAGGTAATTATGCATGATTAGTCTCATATCCCCTTTAGAAACACCTTCATTCAAGGTACAAAGGTAACAGATTACATTTTACAACAATTGAAACTAAATGGAAATCAATTGCATTTTATTGGAAGCTTCGGAAATTCATTCATTCTTTTTATTGACAATTTCTGTATGCCCCATCTTGCAAATTCCAAGAAATGACTACTTCCTGTCAATCAACCGATCAGTATCTGGATTTTTTATATAAGCCAAAATAAATTATCAGTAAAAGAGTAAGTCATAGGATCATACAAGCCCCGAGTCTACGGAGAGGGGCGGCAATCAAATCAAATCAAATCAAATCAAATCGAATCAAATCAAATCAAATCAAATCAAATCAAATCAAATCAAATCAAATCAAATCAAATCAAATCAAATCAAATCAAATCAAATCAAATCAAATCAAATCAAATCAAATCAAATCAAATCAAATCAATAAAACTAGCAACAAATAGCAATAACACTTAGACTTATATACCGCTTCACAGTTTTTTATAGCTCTCTCTAAGAAGTTTATAGAGTCAGCATATTGTCCCCAACAATTTGAGCCTTCATTTTACCCACCTTGGCAGGATGGAAGGTTGAGTTAACCTTGAGCCTGGTGAAATTTGAAATCATGCAGCTAGCAGTCAGCAGTACTGCACTCTAACCACTGAGCCACCAAGATTAAGAGCATCCATTGTATCAAAATATAATATTTATTTACTGTATGTTTTTAAAAATATAAAATGTCTAAATTCCATCATTTTAGAGGGAATATCTATGCTCTAACACATGCTATTGCTGCTGTTACAATGATATTCTTTAACAAACCAAATAATTCAAACCCTGGACTGAAAATAGTCTAACTGAAATCATTGAAGCTGGAAATAATTAATCCATGTCTAACAATAAAATATGAACCCTCTAGCAAGAAGCTATGTGGACTGCCAAGTTATGATATTGCTTTAGTGTAAAAAGAACCCTACTTCATTACTACCTGTCATCTCTACCACAAATTCTTTTATTACAGATATAAAATCAAAGATCTATATATGCAAAGTGCCCACCAAACTAAAGGCAAATTTGTAGGCAATTGCCACAAATTGTGATAATGTTACAGTCAGGGATGGGTTACTTTGCTGCTGGTTTGCTTCCTCCTGCGCCGCGTGGGTGCATTCACATTGCACGCTGTGTAGGCGCACCACACGCATGCCCAGTGCCAAAAACTAACCTTCTGCGCATGTCTAGAAGCAAAAAACAAGATGGCACCTACAGTACCAGCATTACATCCAATTTAAAGGTGTGGCCAACCGGCGATTACTACTGGTTTGGCGAATGGGGAGGGGGAATTCCCGCTATAGAATTGGTCTGAACCAAGAGCAACCTACCTCTGGTTACAGTCCAGAGATGGGTTCTGATTTTTCTCACTTCTGCTTCGTTTCCTGACATGCTGTGCATGTGTGGATGCTTTACACACATGCACATGTGCAGTGCTAAAAAACAAGAGAGAGAGACAGTTTGAGGCCATGGCAGGCCTAGTTTCTACTGGTTTCATAAAACCAGTGGTGGGTCCCAGCCTCAACAGTGGGGAATGTGGTTCCGGTGGTGGCGATGTAGTGTGTAGGCTAGCACCGGTGGCGATGCTGGGGGTGCACATGCGTGCATGCATGTGTACGTGCCACTGGCGCTTTCCTGGACCTACACCTGCCTTGCCCCGCCGCGAGCGCTGCCTTCCCCCGCCATTCGCCCCTTGCTCACCTCTCGCACCGGCTCCCCCCCACCGCCCGTGTTGCCATCGTTTGCCCCAAGAGCGAGAGGTGAGCATGGCAAGTGGGTGTTGGGGGGTGGGCAGCGGTGAGCGGGCTCTTACTTGTTTGCCCATTTCCGGTTTTTTTCTGCTTCTGCGCATGCAGAACCCCCCGGAAATCATGCTCGTGCATGCGTGCACGCATGGGGGGGAAAGCGGGGGCGCACTCCCGACCCGTTCCAGTAGGACCGGGAATGGTAGCCCGCCCCTGCGTAAAACTCATCCAAACTAAGAGGAATCCACCTCTGTTACAGTCTTTACTATCTCCTGAAATCTTCATTATGGTTATCAAATACAGTAATGCAAATTCAAAATAAGTTGCATTTTAGATGCATATACAAAGGTTAATTTGCTGAGATTCTTGTTGATTATCAGGAAACAACATGAATTACAAAACCAGCTGCTTTATAGTGTGTGGAAAAAAACACCCCTTCAGCTTTAAGTTCTTTTACTGAAACTCATTAGTTGCTGTGAACTACAAGATCAGACCACCTGCTTAAGTAGCCTTTTGTTTGATAAGTATCTTCTGTCTTGAGCTCTTTTTATTGCTTCTTGCAAGACTTTAATGCTATTGTCCCTCTTCCAAATCCAAAAGTTTTCCCTTGTTCCCCAGTTAATTTGTTTAGGAGGAGAGTAACAGCTTCCAAACAGCTCTCCATGGGTGGTGAGAGGAGGGAAACTACTGTGTGTAAGGGGACACGTGATGAAAAATGTGTGGGTGGGATTGTCAATGTACAGATGCATCAATATAGGAGCAAGTTTAAAATGGAAAAAAAAGACACATGTTAAAAACATTGTTTCTATTAGTCGCTAATGTTGACCCAAATTGAGCAAGCAGGAGTTTGCCTATCATTTGATATTACAAGTAAATCAGGACAGATGGCACCGAGCCAAGGACACATAGGATATGATTCTCTTCCCATCTTCACACAACAAAAACACAAGCATGGCCTGACAACATCTTTTCTCTGCTTTGTCTCTGTGACATTGTCTTCATCTCAGTTCCAGCTGATGCATGTAACCAGATTAAGCCATCCGTAGCTGTAACTTTATTAAAGTAGTATTTTCCCCATTTGGAATAGAATCTTCTCCCAAGTTTAGAATAGAATAGAATAGAATATAATAACAGAGTGGGAAGGGACCTTGAAGGTCTTCTAGCCCAACTTCTCTGCTTAGGCAGGAAATCCTATACCACTTCAGACAAATGTTTATCCCACATCTTCTTAAAAACTTTCTGTGTTGGAGCATTCACAACTTCTGGAGGCAAGTTGTTCCACTGATTAATTGTTCTCACTGTCAGGAAATGTCTCCTTAGTTCAAAGTGGCTCCTCTCCTTGATTAGTGTCCACCCATTGCTTTTTTTTTAATTTTTATTGATTTTATTTAACATACAAACATTTAAACACCATACAAACAACATTGAACATTTACAATTCCCTATATGCATAAAAAATTGATCTTTTACAATTCTATTTACTAAGGATTTTTTTTAAAATTTCCACCCAATTGTACAGTTTCTCCCACACTCTGTAGTAGTCCTTGTTTTGTTGATTTTGTATTTCATATGTTAATTTACTAAATTTGGTGCAGTCTAACATTTTTTTAATCACCATTTCTTCATTTGGAGTCTTCTCTTGCTTCCATACTTGTGCAAAAGCCAATCTTGCAGATGTAAGTATGTGGTTTATTAAATAATAATTTTCTTTACTATGTTTGCCTCTAATTATTCCTAGTAAGTACATTTCTGGTTTCATCTCTAGTTTATAATCCAATATTTCCTCCATCCATGTCCAAAATTTTGAGTCCAAAATTTTTTTGCTTTCGTACATCGCCACCATATGTGATAATATGTTCCTACCTCTTTTTTGAACTTCCAACATTTGTTGCTTACATTCACATTTATTTTAGCTAAGCGCGCTGGCGTGTAGTGCCATCGGAAAAACATTTTGTAAAGGTTTTCTTGATAGGGTATTGATAGCATCATCTTGTAATTTACTGACCATAATTTTTCCCAGTCTTCCAGTTGGATCGCATAGCCAAAGTTAGTCATCCAAGCTATCATATTAGGTTTAACTATTTCTTCGATATTTTCGTAGTTTAGTAGATAATTATACATTTTGGTAATGAATTTTTTGTCAGGGCCTGTTAATATTTTATCTATTGCTTCTTGTTCTACCCTCAGGTGCTTTGAAGAATAGTTTGACTCCCTCTTCTTTGTGGCAACCCTTGAGATATTGGAACACTGCTGTTGTGCCATCCCAAGTCCTTCTTTTTATTAAATTAGACACAGAAGTTGTGCAATGTTGGTTAGGCTTTGCCACCGATTAACTTGGAGGAACGTTAGGTCAAGGGAGATGCTTGAAATAAAGGCAGTAGATGCACACCGATGGGGATGACAATTCCCCCCTTTGCCAGTATGGTTTTCTGCTGACTCAAGGATCTTTGGAGAGCATAATCAATTAATAAAGGCGAAATGTCATTTCTGGAGGAATATGGTGGAGTAAAGACAGCTCGGCTGATATGTGGGCCAAATATTTGCAGCATTTACATGGGCGTTCCTACAATCCTCTTTGGATAAGGAGAGAGACACTAGCTGGCCCAAGCTGTTTCTCCTTATGATTGACTTTCAGGTAGAGAATGGTGGTTTCTGGAGGAGGCAGGAAATTGAGAGATGGGGAAATTTGCCATATTTGCTCCAGCTGCAAATGACTTTCAAAGGACCCTAAGTCCCTACACTTCCCTTGGTAACTATTTTTGAAAATTGCCTATTTTTTTAAATTTTTTAAAAATTAATTTTTAACAATTTTATATTACACACAACATATAACAGTGCATAGTGAAATGTGCCTACCACCCAGACATACACACATTCCCCACCACCAAATTGGGGGTGTTTCTTGTGTAGTCCACTTGACCCAAGAGCAATATATCTATTTACATATTATAGAGTGATTCCAATTTTTTTCTTGTAGCTTGGTCTCGGATTCTGCTCGTCATATATCGTCTTACCTTGTCCCACCATCCCATCAGTTGTCCCAACTCAGTTTCATTTTCTGAATTTATCCTTTTATCCATAATTTCAAATTAAATATGGTCCACCATGTACCTATATCAATTTTGCATTGTCCATTTTGTCGCATCCTTCCAACCCAAAACTATTACTGCCTGAGCGCTTTCTATTGCTGCTTTTTTTATTTCTCTAAATTCTCCCGTCGCATTGCTTTTAACTAGTACTGCCATTTCCTTAGTGATTGTCCATTGTATATTTAGCATTCTATTGATATCCTCTTTCACTTTTTGCCAAAATTCCTGCATTATCGGGCATTCCCAAAACATATGCATAAACACTCCTTTGTCTTGACACCCATGCCAACAATTCAAAGCAGTTAAGACACCTGAAGAATGGCAAGGCTTAAAATACCAGGCGAGAGTGTTCAATCTTCAATATAAGAACATGAAAATTTATTTTTTTAAATAATTTTTAAGCATTTAAAATAAAACACAAAAAGCGAGCCAAGGTTTTGGTTAGTTTTAAGGGCTTAGAAAATGCTGATGTTTTAGTCTTTGAATATTAAGACTTCAAAATTATATTTTTAAAAAACAAGAAGTAAATGTATGTTTGTGGGTAACATGTTTTGAGATTGGAGATGTAAAGCAAATATCTTATAATGCCATTTAGAGGCATCTTTGAGGAAATGTGCACTCATTGCGCAGGGACATTTGCAATGAATTTGATTCGATCATGTCAGCTATGGTGTGTCTTCTTGAGAACAGTTTGTTCCCAGATGAAGACATTAAAGAACAAGATATGCAGCAAAATTTACTTGAGAAGAATATGAATGAGACTCCGAATAAGAACTAGTCACCACATCTAAAGATAAAATTGAATGAGTTTAAAAAAAAAAAAAAAAACCCAGAAGGAAATAAAAATGATAATCCCACAGAACAATTGGAAGAATTCCTGTTTGTTGGATTTACAAAAGAGACTGTAAATAATTTAACAAGGATCAACAATTGTCTGAATAAGAGAAAGATTGCCCTGCGTGGAAGAAAAAAAGGACTACAATGTTGGTTTATTTGACCAAGAATAAAATGGGTTGTATCATTATTTTGATTTATCTTTTATTAATCTAGAATTATTAATAATTTGATTGAAAAAAATGTGGTATGCTAGTTCACTTACTTTTTTAAAAAAATCTTTAAATATTTTACTGAATATTCAAACTGAAACATAGAAAGATAGAAGACTGACGACAGAAAAAGACCTCATGGTCCATCTAGTCTGCCCTTATACTATTTCCTGTATTTTATCTTACAATGGATATATGTTTATCCCAGGCATGTTTAAATTCAGTTACTGTGGATTTACCAACCACGTCTGCTGGAAGTTTGTTCCAAGGATCTACTACTCTTTCAGTAAAATAATATTTTCTCATGTTGCTTCTGATCTTTCCCCCAACTAACTTCAGATTGTGTCCCCTTGTTCTTGTGTTCACTTTCCTATTAAAAACACTTCCCTCCTGAACCTTATTTAACCCTTTAACATATTTAAATGTTTTGATCATGTCCTCCCTTTTCCTTCTGTCCTCCAGACTCTACAGATTGAGTTCATTAAGTCTTTCCTGATACGTTTTATGTTTAAGACCTTCCACCATTCTTGTAGCCCGTCTTTGGACCCGTTCAATTTTGTCAATATCTTTTTGTAAGTGAGGTCTCCAGAACTGAACACAGTATTCCAAATGTGGTCTCACCAGCACTCTATATAAGGGGATCACAATCTCCCTCTTCCTGCTTGTTATACTTCTAGCTATTCAGCGACCCATGAGAGACCAGGGGTGTCGTGGAGGTGAGAAAGCTGATAACAATGACAGTGGCAAAGAGAAAACCTGGGAGGACAGAGGACAGAGTTTATACTCAGGACTGTTTGTCCTACTAATAACATCATACATCCCTTGGACTCACCTTTTTAGACTGGATGATATCTATATGAACTTGGCTTAATTGATTAATTAACTGACCAATTGAAATATCTTCTACCTATATTTTTATTTTTATTACTTATATTTATCTATATTTTTAATAATTAATATTTTAATAATATGAACTGTTAGTTTTATATTAACTCTTTTTAATTAAATTATTGTGGGGATTTTTAAGTGGATGGGAGGATGGTAGTGATGGCATGAATGAATGGGACTATTTTAGTAATTATTGGAATGAATGGAATACTGTGAATGAAAATGAATGGGAGGGGGGTGATAGATGGAATGGAATGGGTGAGGGGGATTATAATATGTATGGAATGAATGAATATGACATGAATGGAATTTTTGGCACACCTGACGCTGGAAGGGCAGGAGGGGAGGGGACACTTATCTCTGGGGTGGCAGAGGGTCAAAATATCCCAGTCTTGCTGGGGAGAGGCAGGTATGGCGGAAGCCATGGAGCTAGCCGTTCCAGGGGAAGGAGGGATCGCTGCTTAGTAGCGATCCCTTCTTCAGGCTCCATGAGCTTAACTCAAGGCACTGGTGATGAGTGTAATTCTGGCCCTGGGTTCAAGTTGTTGCTACTCAATGCCAGGTCGGTGGTAAATAAAGCTCTCCTCATCCGGGATCTGATCCTGGATGAGGAGGCCGACCTGGCTTGTGTGACCGAAACCTGGCTGGGCCCGGAGGGAGGAGTTCCTCTCTCTGAAATTTGCCCAGCTGGGTTTCGGGTATGGCACCAACCTCGACCCCAGGGAAGGGGAGGAGGAGTGGCTATTATAGCCAGGGAAAGTCTTGGCCTGCGTAGGCTCATTGCTCCAGAGGTTGCAGGTTGCGAGTCCCTCCTGGTGAAGTTGGACTTAGGGGTTCAGGTGGGCTTGTTACTCACGTACCTGCCTCCCAGCTGCGTGTCAACAGCCCTGCCTGTGCTACTCGAGGAGGTGGCCGGGCTGGCGGTGGAGTTCCCCGGACTTATCGTCCTGGGGGACTTCAATCTGCCATCGCTCGGCGGTTCCTCTGGACTGGCACAGGAGTTCATGGCCACCATGACAGCCATGGACCTGACTCAAGTAGTTCAGGGTCCGACTCACGAGGGTGGGCACGCACCCGATATGATATTCCTCTCTGAGCAACTGAGTAATGATCTGAGATTAAGGGGCTTAGAAGTGTTGCCTTTGTCGTGGTCAGATCATTTCCTACTGCAGCTTAACTTCCTGGCTCCAATCCTTCCCCGCAGGGAGGCGGAACCAATTAGGAGGTTCCGCCCCAGACACCTGATGGATCCAAAAGGCTTCCAGATGGCGCTTGGGGTTATTCCAGATACACTTGTCCACAGTTCGGCAGAGTCTCTTGCTGAGGCCTGGAACAAGGCTGCAGGGGAGGCTCTTGACCGGATTGCGCCGTTGCGACCTCTCCGTGGCACTAGACCCCGTAGAGCTCCATGGTTCAACGAGGAGCTCCGGGTGTTGAAGCGCCAGAAGAGACGTCTGGAGAAGCGATGGAGGAAGAGTAAGTCCGAATCCGATCGAACACTTGTAAGAGCTCATATTAAGACTTACAAAGTGGCGCTCAAGGCGGCAAGATGCGCGTATCATGCCGCCTTGATTGCATCAGCAGAATCCCGCCCGGCCACTCTGTTTAGGGTAACCCGCTCCCTTCTTAATCAGAGGGGAGTTGGGGAGCCCTTGCAGAGTAGTGCCGAGGATTTTAACACGTTTTTCGCTGATAAAATCGCCCGGATCCGAGCGGACCTCGACTCCAATTGTGAAACAGAGTCGACTGACAATGAGTCAGTCGAGGTGACTGGGGCTAAACGTCTTTGTCCATCTGTCTGGGAGGAGTTTGACTTGGTGACACCTGATGAAGTGGACAAGGCCATTGGAGCTGTGAGTTCCGCCACCTGTTTACTGGATCCGTGTCCCTCTTGGCTGGTTTCGGCCAGTCGAGGGGTGACACGGAGCTGGGTCCAGGAGATTGTCAACGCCTCCTTGGGGAGGGGGTCCTTTCTGCCCCTTTATAAGGAGGCGGTTGTGCGCCCCCTCCTCAAGAAGCCTTCTCTGGACCCAGCCGTGCTTAATAACTACCATCCAGTCTCCAACCTTCCCTTCATGGGGAAGGTTGTCGAGAAGGTGGTGGCACTTCAACTCCAGCGGTCCTGGGATGAAGCCGATTATCTAGGTCTTCAGCAGTCTGGATTCAGGCCCGGCTACAGCACGGAAACTGCTTTGGTCGCGTTGATGGATGATCTCTGGCGGGCCCGGGACAGGGGCTTGTCCTCTGTCCTGGTGCTCCTTGACCTCTCAGCGGCTTTCGATACCATCGACCATGGTATCCTTCTGCGCCGGCTGGAGGGGTTGGGAGTGGGAGGCACTGTTTTTCAGTGGTTCTCCTCCTACCTCTCCGGTCGGTCGCAGTCGGTGTTAGTGGGGGGTCAGAGGTCGACCCCGAGGTTTCTCCCTTGTGGGGTGCCTCAGGGGTCGGTCCTCTCCCCCTTGCTATTTAATATCTACATGAAACCACTGGGTGAGATCATCCAAGGGCATGGGGTGAGGTATCATCAATATGCCGATGATACCCAGTTGTACATCTCCACCCCATGTCCAGTCAACGAAGCAGTGGAAGTGATGTGCTGGTGCCTGGAGGCTGTTGGGGCCTGGATGGGTGTCAACAAACTCAAACTCAACCCAGACAAGACGGAGTGGCTGTGGGTTTTGCCTCCCAAGGACAATTCTATCTGTCCGTCCATTACCCTGGGGGGGGGAATTATTGACCCCCTCAGAGAGGGTCCACAACTTGGGCGTCCTCCTCGATCCACAGCTCACATTAGAAAAACACCTTTCAGCTGTGGCGAGGGGGGCGTTTGCCCAGGTTTGCCTGGTGCGCCAGTTGCGGCCCTATTTGGACCGGGAGTCATTGCTCACAGTCACTCATGCCCTCATCACCTCGAGGCTCGACTACTGTAACGCTCTCTACATGGGGCTACCTTTGAAAAGTGTTCGGAAACTTCAGATCATGCAGAATGCAGCTGCGAGAGCAATTATGGGCTTCTCCAAGTATGCCCATATCACTCCAACACTCCGCAGTCTGCATTGGCTGCCGATCAGTTTCCGGTCACAATTCAAAGTGTTGGTTATGACCTATAAAGCCCTTCATGGCACCGGACCAGAATATCTTCGGGACCGCCTCCTGCTGCACGAATCCCAGCGACCGGTTAGATCCCACAGAGTTGGCCTTCTCCGGGTCCCGTCGACTAAACAATGTTGTCTGGCGGGACCCAGGGGAAGAGCCTTCTCTGTGGGGGCCCCGACCCTCTGGAACCAGCTCCCCCCTGAGATTAGGATTGCCCCCACCCTCCCTGCCTTTCGTAAACTCCTTAAGACCCACCTTTGCCGTCAGGCATGGGGAACTAAAACACCTCCCCCTTGCCCATGTTGTTTTGTTGATTGATTGACTGTGTGCCTGTTTTTTATATATACTGTTTTTATGAGATTATTAATTTTAAATTGTAACTAGATGGGTGGGCATTGGATTTGGTATTATGTACTGTACTGTTTTTTATTATTGTGGTGAGCCGCCCCGAGTTTGCGGAGAGGGGCAGCATATAAATCCAATAAACCTAACCATAAACCTAACCTACTTGCTTTTCCTACTGCCCGACCACACTGCTCACCCATTTTGAGACTGTCAGAAATCACTACCCCTAAATCCTTCTCTTCTGAAGTTTTTGCTAACACAGAACTGCCAATGCAATACTCAGATTGAGGATTCCTTTTCCCCAAGTGCATTATTTTACATTTGGAATGATGCACCCCTACTTTAGGGAGATAGATAATGTCTGAGATCTTGAGGATAAGCTCTAGAATGATTCTGAAGAGTCTGTTCAAATTTGCCCATAGTCCAGAAAGGAAAAATAATAATAAGTGCATGGGAAATAACCCTACTAACTCTATTAAAATTAATTTTAATTATATTTTAATGTACATCGCATTTAGATTTTCTTGGTTGCATTCATTGTTTTGTTCTTATCCCACATATTTTTTAAAGTGCCAAGTGTAATTGCCAAGTGTAATTGAGTGATGTGGCGGCCTAGAGGTGGAGCTCTTGCCTCATAATCAGGAGGCTGTGAGTTCGATCCTAGATAATTATTTGTCTCTCAGCACACTGCTGAATACATCTGCTGAAAAAAAACTCTGCATTGGCGACAGGAAGGGCATCCGTTCAGTAAACACTCAGCTCCGTTCAGCTGCCCAGACTCCACCACTCAAGGGATTATGAGGTCTTTAAAAGAGGACCAGGATATCTGTGAGACCGCCTTCTGCCGCACGAATCCCAGCGACCGGTTAGGTCCCACAGAGTTGGCCTTCTTCGGGTCCTGTTGATTAAACAATGTCATCTGGCGGGACCCAGGGGAAGAGCCTTCTCTGTGGTGGCTCCGACCCTCTGGAACCAGCTCCCCCCAGAGATCAGGATTGCCCCCACCCTCCTTGCCTTTTGTAAACTTCTTAAAGCCCACCTCTGCCGTCAGGCATAGGGGAATTGAAACATCTCCCCCTTGCCCATGTAGTTTTTGTGTATGATTCGATTGTGTGTTGTTTTTTATATATTGGGGTTTCTGTTTTTGGACTTTTTAATCTAAAACTGTAACCTAGATTTTTAAATATTAGATTTGTTACTATGTTTTGTTCTTCACCATTGTTGTGAACCGCCCCGAGTCTGCGGAGAGGGGCGGCATATAAATCCAATAAATTTAATCTAATCTAATGATATTAATGATGATGCCTAGCCAAGTGTAATTGATAGCCTGAAATCAAAGTTGATGTTAAGGACTGGTGGATTCTATCCCCCCCCCTCCGTTTTCTCAGTTGTTTCCTGATGGGTGGGGAGAATTGATGGGTGAGCTGCAATATTGAATTTCAGACACGTGTAGGTAAAATGATGTTGCAATAATAAAAAACAATTGCTGCCAGCCTGCCTTCCATTGAGGAACTGTATACTGCACGAATCGAAAAGTGGGCTGTGAAAATATTTACTGACCCCTCGCTGTTTCAACTCCTACCCTCAAAACATCGCTACAGAACACTGCACACTAAGGCAAGTAGGCACAAGAACAGTTTTTCCCCGAATGCCATCACTCTGCTAAATAAATAATTCCCTCAACACTGTCAAGCTATTTACTAAGTCCGCACTACTATTACTACTAGTTTTTTCTCATCATTCCTATCACCCATCTCCTCCCACTAATGACTGTATGACTGTAACTTGTTGCTTGAATCCTTACGATTTATATTAATATTGATTATTTCCTCATTGCTTATTTGACCCCCATGACAAACATTAAGTGTTGTACCTCATTATTCTTGACAAATGTATATTTTCTTTTATGTACACTGAGAGCATATGCACCAAAGACAAATTCCTTGTGTGTCCAATCATACTTGGCCAATAAAGAATTCTATTCTATTCTATTCTATTCATATGCACGAGTCAAAAAGAGGGCGGGGAAAATATTTACTGACCCCTCACATCCTGGACACAAATTGTTTCAACTCCTACCCTCAAAACGTCGCTACAGAGCACTGCACACGAAGACAACTAGACACAAGAACAGTTTTTTTCTGAATGCCATCACTCTACTAAACAAATAATTCCCTCAACACTGTCAGACTTTCTACTAAATCTGCACTTCTATTCTACTAGTTTTTCCTCATCATTTCTATCACCCATTTCCTCCCATGTTGACTGTATGACTGTAACTTGTTGCTTATATCCTAAGATTTTTATTAATATTGCTTCTTCATTGCTTATTTGACCCCTATGACAATCATTAAGTGTTGTACCACATGATTCTTGACAAATGTATATTTTATTTTATGTACGCTGAGAGCATATGCACCAAGACAAATTCCTTGTGTGTCCAATCACACTTGGCCAATAAAAATTCTATTCTATTCTATTCTATTCTATTCTATTCTATTCTATTCTATTGACTCCAAAAACTCTCTCTCTAGTTAGTTGTCATGCCTATACGAAGAACAAGATATGTGACCTTCTTTCCCAACCAGATACCCTCCAGAAACGCTGGACTTTAAACTTTTAGACCCTTTAGCCACTATAGCAATGGAAGGCAACAGGTTGTTGAACGATGTTTAATGTAGCATTCAGAGAAGACAATGTTGCTTAAATATTATGACTCCGGCTTACATATGAATGAAAGAATTGCTAATAATTGTGGTGACAACAGCAGTGAATTTGGGGGAAAGGGAGAACTCATTACTAGAGATTCAACTGAAGTATATAGCTTTTAAAACTATGTGTTCTATTTGCATTTCATATGTAACACATTTTTTTTCAGCACACAAGATTCTTTCCAAGATATTGAATGCATGCTTATGCCTGCAAACCAAGACACAGCTGGCACATCTAATTTTAGGTCTACCAGCTTTGGCAATTTCCACTTAGCAACTGAATTGCGTACAGCAGTTTTTTGCTACACTAGTGGAGAATAATGCAAATATAGGCCTACCTACTGAAGGAACCACTTTGGAGAAAGGTGGCATATAGTTCTGGACAGTGTAAACCCACAATACCCACAATATAGATGTGTCTCCCTCCCTCTCCCTCCCTCCCTCCCTCCCTCCCCCCTTCTCTCTCTCTATATATATATAAATCTATCCTAGTCTCCCTTAATTTTGAAATTCAGCAAAAAAATATGTGACATATCTATCTATCTATTCTGTTCTATTGACTCCAAAACCTCTCTCTCTAGTTAGTTGTCATGTCTATACAAAGAACAAGATATGTGACCTTCTTTCCCAACCAGATACCCTCCAAAAACGTGACATATATATGACATATATATATATCACATGCTTTTTTGCTGAATTTCAAAATTAAGGGAGACTAAGATAGATCTATTTCGGCCTTATTTTGGCCTCATCAGCTAGCCATACCCACTGGGACTTGAACCTGCAACCTTTGCCTTGTAAGGCAGAGAATTATCCTCTAGGCTACAGTATCCAATCCCTTCAGCTCTGCACCAGGGAAAGGTTACATATTTTTGTGTCGAATCACCCTGGTGTGTTGAAGGAACATCACAGCTCCTTATTTGCCTCTCGGCCCAACCCAGGGCCATTTCCAAGGCAGTTAACTCTATTGATAGCCGACAATTCTATCTGTATGTGTCACATGTTTTTTTGCTGAATTTGAAAATTAAGGGAGACTAGTATAGATCTATTTCAGCCTTATTTTGGCCTCATCAGCTAGCAATACCCACTGGGACTTGAACCTGTAACCTTTGCCTTGTAAGGCAGAGAATTATCCTATATATATATGTGTTGTGATTCCATCTGAGGCCCCTCAGGGAACGGCTGATCCTCTGCTGGCTTCCTGCTCAGAGGGTGAGGATGAGGAACAGGAGGTTCAGGCAGACGGGGAGGAGGAATCTCAGGCTGAGGGAGAGGGAGGACAGCCAGAGTCCCCCGAGAGGGAGCTCTCCCCAGCAAGCAGCCTGGATTCCTTAGATGAAAATGCACAAGCAATAATCAATCTCCGCCAGAGAAGAGCAACACAACGAAGGGGACAATTAGCCAGGTACTATCAGCACTAAAGAGGCAACAGCTGGGTTTGGGTGTGGTGCTCTCTGGAAAGGCTGAAAAGGCAGACCCACCCTTCCTGGCTTGTGGAGTATTATCTTTGGGAGTCCTGGGACCTGGCTGTGATCTTTGGCGTTTTGGAATTCTGGTTTGTGACTTTGAATACTGAAACCTTGGGGGGAAAAGGTGTGGGTCTTATTCTCTACAGTGGTGGGTGTGCCAGCAAGAAGTCTGCTGTATTGTCTGGCCATCAGGACTCTGCTGTGAAGTCTCATAGCCTGCCTGTTGGGAAGAACAGGTTTTTCTCTGTGTTTATTTTCCAAACTATAAAGTGCTTTTGCTTTTACCAGCGTGTCTGGCTGCTTTTTCCAGTTGGTGTTGAAGTCTGGGGGCACCCAGACAGAACAATATATAGGAATATCTTGGAAAGAATCTTGTGTGCTGAAAAAATATATATATCACATGCTTTTGCTGAATTTTTAAAACATTTTAATATATATAAATTTGTTTTTGTAGATTTTCACGGGTACAGGAATGAAGGTCTTGTCACATTTGGATTTCTTCCTGTGTAAGTTTCAGATATTTCTGGCGACATATCGACAAGGTCCCACTCGTCATCTTCAGGCTGGTGTTCACCCTAGCACAAAGACAAAAGCACCAGCCTGAAGATGACGAGTGGGACCTCGTTGAAATGTCACCAGAAATTTCTGAAATTTACACGGGAAGAAACCTGAATATGCCAAGACCTTCATATATATATGAAGATATGTAGATTTTCACAGGTATAGGTATGTAGGTCTAGACATATTCAGGTCTTTTCCCATGTAAGTTTGATAGACTCCTGGCGACGTTTTGACAAGGTCCCACTCGTCATTTTCATCAAGACAACAGCCTGAAGATGATGAGTGGGACCTCGTCAAAATGTCACCAGGAGTCTATCAACCTTACATGGGAAAAGACCCAAATATGTCTCTACACACACACACACACACACACACACACACACACACACACACACACACACACACACAGGGGTGGGCAGCAGGCAGGATGGGGTGAAACACAGTTCCACCAGTGTACAGCTCTAGCTGACCAGTGGCAGTAACTTCCTGGATTAGTGTAATCAGATTACTTCTTGGTTAGGATCTCAAGGTTCATTGTAGGTGAGAAAATGAGAAAGAGGAAGCTATAAATATATATCATCACTTTGCTTCCTGAGCAGATATGTTCTTGACATTTTATTCATAAGATGTTATTAAAAACCTGCCTGAGATGTCTTTGAGAAAATGTCCATGGAAAAGCTTGCAGACTTTTCTCTTTAAATATTCAGATTTTTTTTTTATTTGCATGATACAAACTGAGTTCCGGAATATAGATGTTATACAGGTACCCTTCACCTTATGAACACAGTTGGGCCCAACATTTCAGTTACTAAACCTGTTGCTAAGTTACTGAGTTTTGCCCCATTATATGACCTTCTTTGCCACAGTTGTTAAGTGAACCATTGTACTGGTTAAGTTACCAACATGGTTGTTAAGTGAATCTGGCTTTCCCCATTGACTTTGCTTGCCAGAAGGTCACAGAAGGGGGAATCAAATGATGTAGGGACACTGCAACAGTCATAAATATGAACCAGATGCCAAGCTTCTGAAATTTGATCATGTGACCACACATATGCCGCAACTATCATCTGAAAAATTATTTGTTTGTTTGTTTGGTTTGTATGCCGCCCTTCTCCAAGGACTCAGGGCGGCTAACAGCATATAACATAACGATACAGTACAACGGCAAATCTAATTAAATTTAAAACTACAATCTAAAAATCCAATATTGAAAAACAATCATACCAGTTCAATCATACAACATATATCTCATTTCGTTGGCCAGGGGGCTGAGACCTAATTTCCCCAAGCCTGGCAACATAGGTGAGTCTTAAGACTCTTATGGAAGGCAAGGTGAGGCATTGCGAATCTCTGGGGGGAGTTGATTCTGGAGGGCTGGGCCCCCCCACAGAGAAGGCTCTTCCCCTAAGCCCCGCCAAGCAACATTGTCTGGCTGATGGGACCTGGAGAAGGCCAACTCTGTGGGACCTAATCAGTCACTGGGATTCATACAGCAGAAGGTGGTCCTGCAAGTAATCTGGTTCATACGTCATTTTCTTCAATGCGGTTGTGATTTTGAATGGTCATTAAATGAATGGTTATAAGTCAAGGACTTACAACCATTCCAGAACATCATATTCTTTTGCTGCTCATCACCAAGCTTGGATTGAATGGGGGGAGTGAAGGGCTTATAAGTAAGTTATCCTTTCCCCCTAGGCTATTACAAGTTATGCATTGTATGTTTGTGTGTATGTTTGGTTTTTTATAATAAGGGTTTTTTAGTTGTTTTTATTAATTGGATTGTTCATGTTGTTTTACCACTGTTGTTAGCCGCCCCGAGTCTGCAGAGAGGGGCGGCATACTAATCCAATTAATAATAATAATAATAATAATAATAATAATAATAATAACAACAACAACAACAGATCAATATTGATATTACAAATCAATTCATAGAAACATAGAAGATTGACGGCAGAAAAAGACCTCCTGGTCCATCTAGTCTGCCCTTATACTTTTTTGCTGTATTTTATCTTAGGATGGATATATGTTTATCCCAGGCATGTTTAAATTCAGTTACTGTGGATTTACCAACCACGTCTGCTGGGGGTTTATTCCAATCATCTACTATTCTTTCAGTAAAATAATATTTTCTCCCCTTCAACTAACCTCAGATTGTGCCCCCTTGTTCTTGTGTTCACTTTCCTATTAAAAACACTTCCCTCCTGAACCTTATTTAACCCTTTAACATATTTAAATGTTTTGATCATTTCCCCCCTGAAATTCTCCTGAAATTATTTCTTTCCGCATCACTTTTGAGGAGATGGACAGCTATATAAATTTGATTGATTGATAAATAAATAAAAAATAAAATACTCTATACCAGTGATGGCGAACATTTTTTGGTCCTTGTGCCAAAAGAGTGTGTGTGCTTTGTGTTGTATCCTGGAATGGCTACCTTGTAACTCTGTAAATAGTTTGTTCCTCTTTCTAGCATTGTCTGAGCCGAAGCAGGAAGTCGCTCCTGATTGGCTCAGACGCGGCCGGCTCTAGCTTTGGCGGGAACCGCAAATGTATAAAAGGAGCGGTTTCTCCAGGCAGAGTCAGTCGGTACTCGCTGAATTGTCACTTTGCCTTGCTGAGCTGTCACTTGTTCTCTGAGCTGAATAAAAGTACCGATTGCTCAAAACCCTGCCTCTGGGTCTACTTCACTGGCGACGAACGGACGGAAGAAACATCGCGTGCAATATGAACAAAGTCCAGATCGGCCAGGCTCCGGAACTCTTCGATCCCGAGAAGACAACCTGGGACGAGTATATGGCCACCTTCGAGATCTTCCTCGAGGCGGCGGGAATAGAGGACGCCGAAGCCGATCGCAGACGGGCTATTTTCCTAAATTACTGCGGTCCAGAAATCCGTGGACTTGCCCAGACTCTCACCGAACCGCAGCAAGCAAGAACCGTAGCGTGGGACGTCCTACAGGAAAAGCTAGCGAGCCATTTCAAACCGACCAAACCGGCCATGGTTTTTCGGCATCAATTTTCCATGATGGCTCAGAAGGAAACCGAGTCAATCAACCAGTTTACAACGCGGCTTCGAACGGTACTTGCTCAATGCAAGTTTAAAGACCCGGAAGCTCGCCTCACCGACGCCCTGGTTTTCGGCATGAGAAGCGCTACAGTGAGAAATAAACTCCTCACCGAAGAAGAGCCGACTCTACAAACCGTGATTAAACTAGTGCAAACCGCAGAAGCAGCCGACGCAGCGGCGAGAGAATTGAAAGAGCACGGAAGGCGAGAACTCATTGCCAAAATCGACTCCGCGTCTCCCAGCGCCGTGGGAACAGACGACCTCAGCCAACCAACTCTCAGCGGGGACAACTGCCTCCTGGTGCAAGACCAGCCGAGACACCTTAGAGCTACTCACCCAGCCCCCTGCGCGGGCTGCCGGGGAAATCACCAGCGCCATCGATGCCCCTTCCGAGACGCTACATGCCGCCGTTGCAACCGGAGAGGCCACATCGCCATCGCATGCAGGGCAACAGCACCAGAAGAAACTTTCGCCACGCCGCAATACCAGCGACCACAAAACCAGACCCCCCAATCGCGAGAAAGGAGACCATTCCGCAACTCGGGTCAAAGGAACTACTCAACCGCTAACCGCGACTACTATAGAGGTAACTCTCAATTTTCCGTGAATAACACGGCAACCAAAAAGGGGGCTAAAATTGTTATCTCATTGTTACTAAATAACCAGCCTTGCTCAATGGAGCTGGATACGGGCTCTAGATATACCATCATGCCCTGGGAAAAATTTAAACTGTATATGCCTAATGTGTCTAAGGCTGACCTGAATCAAACCTCTTTGGTGATCAGAGACTTCCAAGGGGGGGTAATCTCGATCCTGGGAACAGCAAATGTACCTATTGCATTCAAGAATGTTAAATGTACCCTTCCCATGCTTATTGTAACGGGGGCCAAACACTCTCTTCTGGGTTTAGCGTGGATGGAACCGTTGGGGATCGAGATTTCGGGTGTGTGTAATGTAAACTGTGATAATATGCCTAACTTTGTGAAAGAGTTCCCTGAAGTGTTCAGCCCCACCTTGGGATTGTATAAGGGACCCCCTATATCATTCTCTATTGACCCCAAGGTCCCACCGATCAGACTAAAACCTCGCAGGGTCCCCCTTCCGCTTCTCCCCAAACTAGACATACAGCTAGACAAACTCATTAGCCAAGGTATTTTGGTCCCTGTGGAACAGGGGCCATGGGAAACTCCCATAGTTACACCTCTGAAGCCAGATGGCTCTTTAAGAGTTTGCGCTGATTACAAATCAACCCTGAATAAGGCACTCCAACACCACCCCTACCCCATCCCGGTTGTGCAACAACTTCTACACTCCCTGGGGGAGGGGAAAGGGGAAAAAGTTCGCAAAGATCGACCTGGCGCAAGCTTACCAGCAACTTCCGGTCGATGAACAAACAGCAAACGCTCAAACAATTGTAACGCACAGGGGGGCTTTCAAATGCACGAGGTTACAGTTTGGGGTAAGCATAGCCCCAGGGATATTCCAGAGCATTATGGAACGCCTATTATCAGGGGTAAATGGGGCCATTCCATACTTTGATGACATCTTAATTGCAGGGGAAAACCAGGAACAAGTAAACAAAAGAATAAGGGAAGTACTTAAGAGGTTACAGGACAAAGGGTTAAGAATCAAGCCTGATAAATGTGTCTGGGGAACCAACAGTATAGAATTCCTGGGTTATAAAATAGATAAAGAAGGCATCCACCCCACAACAGAAAAGCTGAAAGCAATTAGAGAAGCCCCAGAACCACGAGATAAGAATGAGCTACAGGCATTTTTGGGCCTCCTTAATTTTTATTCCGTTTTTTTAAAGCAGAAGGCAACAGTAGCAGAGCCTCTCCATCGTTTACTCCAGAAGGAAGCCCGCTGGACATGGGGGAAAACTGAACGTGAAGCTTTTTCTAAAATAAAGGATTTATTAACTTCTAAAAGTGTAGTAGTCCAATATAGTGCTTCACTACCCATTAGGCTCACGTGCGACGCTTCGCCATACGGCATAGGAGGAGTACTAGCTCACGTTCTACCTAATAAGACAGAGGCCCCAATAGCATTTTTCTCAAGAACCATGACCAGCACAGAGAGGAATTATAGCCAGTTAGACAAGGAGGCCCTAGCATTAGTGGCAGGGGTAAAGAAGTTCCACAATTATATTTTTGGAAGAAGTTTTGAACTGGTCACTGACCACAAGCCCCTACTAGGTCTGCTAGCCCCCAACAAGCCCACTCCACCTTTTATGTCTCCAAGACTAATCAGATGGGCTCTCTTCCTCTCAGGGTACCAGTATGAGCTCACCCACAAGGGGGGAAAGGAAATCAATCACGCAGACGGCCTCAGCAGGTGCCCCATAGCAGACTTAGTGGAAGACCCTGTTCCTTCCACAGATGTGTTAATGATAGAACTCGAGGATAACCCACTAACCACGGCCAAAGAGGTAGCTGCACACACGCAGCAAGATGAAATCCTTAAACAAGTGGTGAACTGTGTTCTAAAGGGATGGCAACTTGATGTTGTGAAACCTGAATTGTGTGATTTTAAAAACAAAAGACTTGAGTTGTCATATGTAAAGGGTTGTCTGTTGTGGGGAGATAGAGTGATCATCCCCAAAAGCCTAAGGGGAAAGGTACTCAAAATGTTACATGTGGGTCATCCTGGGATTGTCAGGATGAAGAGCCTGGCAAGGGGGCATCTATGGTGGCCAGGGCTGGATGCTGATATTGAGAATTGGGTTTCAAAGTGTGACCCGTGCCAAGAGTCACGGCCTAGTCCCCCCAAAACAACTCCGGCTGAGTGGGAACAGCCTGCTGGCCCTTGGTCTAGAATCCACATTGATTTTGCTGGCCCAGTGGGTTCACAGTATTTTTTAATAGTGGTTGATGCCTTCTCCAAATGGGTGGAAATAATAGCAATGAACAACATAACCACAAGTGCCACCATCAAGGTATTGAGTAGACTGTTTGCATCCCATGGTTGCCCAGATATCTTAGTGTCTGACAATGGGCCACAGCTAACAGCCAGGCAATTCGAGTTGTTCTTAGATGGCCTAGGGGTCAGGCATGCCCTCATCTCGCCTTATTCGCCCTGGGCTAACGGATTGGCAGAACGTTACGTTCGGGTGGCAAAGGAGGCATTGCGCAGGTCAGGCCCTGGGGATGTGCAACAAAACTTGGACCAATTCTTACTAACCCAGCACATTACCCCTAACTCACACACACATGTAAGCCCTGCAGAGTTATTGATGGGAAGAAAGTTGAGGTCACCACTAGACAGGTTAAACCCAAGGTTCTGTGTTAATAATAACCAAATGTGTGTAAAACCTGAAAGAGAAATGTATTTGGGACAAAATGTATATGTAAAAAGTTTTGATGGAAATGTAAACTGGATGAAAGGAATTGTTGTTAAGCAAAATGCACCAAAGACTTATATTGTAAAACTAGAGGATGGTCGTTTGTGGAAACGACACATAGACCACATTCGGAAGCGAGCAGAAAATCAATTCCCACAAACCACTGACATGGACTCTCCCCCTTCGACAGACTTTAGTGCATTGCCCGAGTTAAGAAACACGCAAAGAGACTTATCGGGCCAGGGGGAACCATCCAGCGACGCCGAGCCATCCTCGTCCTCCGAAGCCTTCGTTGGGCCCGCCAGGCCAAGTCCGCCGCGCCGGGAGAACAGCGGCGAGCCATCCTCCACAGTCAGTGTCGAAGGAGAAATTGAACTGCGCAGGTCAGCGCGAGCTCCTCGGAGGCCCCACCGATTGGATGACTTTGTCACATGGCTTTCATAATGGATGTGTCCAACTATGAGGGGAGGGGTGTTGTATCCTGGAATGGCTACCTTGTAACTCTGTAAATAGTTTGTTCCTCTTTCTAGCATTGTCTGAGCCGAAGCAGGAAGTCGCTCCTGATTGGCTCAGACGCGGCCGGCTCTAGCTTTGGCGGGAACCGCAAATGTATAAAAGGAGCGGTTTCTCCAGGCAGAGTCAGTCGGTACTCGCTGAATTGTCACTTTGCCTTGCTGAGCTGTCACTTGTTCTCTGAGCTGAATAAAAGTACCGATTGCTCAAAACCCTGCCTCTGGGTCTACTTCACTTTGCTAGCCCACAGACATGTGACCATAGCTATTCCCTCCCCCCATCCATGCACCTTCTCCCATGTTGCCCCTGTGCATGTGCAGAATTTCGCCCTGTCCCCGCGCATGTATACAGGCCTCACTTGGAAAAGCACCTTTGGGACAAAAACGTTTGAATGTTTGCTTTGTAGCCTGATTTCTGGGGAACCTAAGAAATGCTTTCAAGGTGGGTAGAAAGTGTCTTACATTCCATTTTGCCAGCTATATCTGTCTCAGGCTTGTCATAAATAAATGCAAGAAATTCTTTCCTTTCTAGTTCTCAGTATGCCAGGCTATAACTCTCTCACCACACATGCAAAACAATGTGTGTAATAAAAATAGTTCACAGCGATGAAATAAAAGATGGTTACATGCAGCAATAATAATGAAAGAAATCCATTATCAGTCACTGCCTTGACATTCTTAATTTTTTTTTAAAACAAGAACTTCTTCTAACATAAATATATTAATTTTGCACGATAAAGAAGCAAATTAAAGAAAGGCCTTGCCTTGCGAGGTTTATCTACAGTATATATTCAGGGTCAAGCAAATATTTCCCAATTCACTTCTTCAGATAGCAAGTCAGCAGACAAAACAATACTTAATAATTTGCCAAGGTTTGTTGCATTTCAGCTGTTTTCAGCATACATAAATTTAAAAAAATGTCTCAACGTGATTTAATACTGCTTTTCAGCAGCTGTGGTTGTAAAATTTAAAAACCTGACAGCCAACATCTAAAAATGGGGGGGGGAATCTTTGGAGTTTCCCCCATTTCTCCTGAGGGGCTCTCTCCCAAACTTGACACAACTTCTAAGGTGGTAAAGTTTGAAAAAGATGGCTAGGGGAGTTGGTGATGTATGTTCTTGAAAGGAATAAATATGACAGCAAGGGTTTGATTAACAGTTAACTTACAGTCACTACATGCAGGATTCGATGAGGGCCGCAGATAACAAGTTACAAAATATTTTCACAGGAACAGCTGCTGTGGTGCTGATGTGTTTTAATTAGGAAGGAGCTATCAACTAGGGTTGTGATGGCAAACCTATGGCACGCATGCTAGAAGTGGCAAACAGAACCATCTCTCCGGGCACGTGGAGCCATCACCCGTTGCTCTTCTGAGTTCTGGCGCGTGACCCAACTTGTTTTCACGTACGCGGGAGCCCCAGAAACCGAAAGAGCAGTCATCCAGTGCGCGTGAGCACACTGGGAAGGTGATCTTCCTGTTTCTGGCATGCCCATGCAATCTGGTCACTTGGGTTGGTATCTGGCTCACATGTGCACGCAAAGAATAGCTCACATACACAAAGGTTCGCCTGGTGCACCAGTTGCGGCCCTATTTGGACCGGGACTCACTGCTCACAGTCACTCATGCCCTCATCACCTCGAGGTTCGACTACTGTAACGCTCTCTACATGGAGCTACCTTTGAAAAGTGTTTGGAAACTTCAGATCGTGCAAAATGCAGCTGCGAGAGCAGTCATGGGCTTCCCCAGGTATGCCCATGTTACACCAACACTCCGCAGTCTGCATTGGTTGCCGATCAGTTTCCGGTCACAATTCAAAGTGTTGGTTATGACCTATAAAGCCCTTCATGGCATCGGACCAGAATATCTCCGAGACCGCCTTCTGCTGCACGAATCCCAGCGACCGATTAGGTCCCACAGAGTTGGCCTTCTCCGGGTCCAGTCAACTAAACAATGTCGGTTGGCGGGCCCCAGGGGAAGAGCCTTCTCTGTGGTGGCCCCGACTCTCTGGAACCAGCTCCCCCCAGAGATTAGAACTGCCCCTACCCTCCTTGCCTTTCGTAAACTTCTCAGAACCCACCTTTGTCGTCAGGCAGGGGGGAACTGAGATATTTCCCCCGGGCCTATATACTTTATGTATGGTATGTTCGTATGTATGTCTTTTTAATAATGGGGTTTTTAAATATTTTAAATTGTAAATTATTAGATTTGTCATGAACTATTTTATTGTATTGTGAGGCGCCCCAAGTCTATGGAGAGGGGCGGCATACAAATCTAATAAATAAATAAATAAATAAATAAATAAATGAATGAATGAATGAATGAATGAATGAATGAATGAATGAATGAATGAATGAATGAATGAATGAATAAAGAAAGAAAGAAAGAAAGAAAGAAAGAAAGAAACGGAGACGGGATCCCAGCAGTCATTTCCTAAGGGGCAGAGCTGTCAGCGAGGACTGGTGGCTGGGGCTTCCTTCCCTCTCCACCTGAGTGCACTTCTTGCATGGCCCCAGCCCTCCAGACCCCACAGCGATGTGTGTCCATGGTGTAGAGCGTCTATCTGGCTCAGGCACCCCAGAAGCGAAGCAGCAGCGCTCTTTGGTGGTGGGTGAGACTGGCAGTTTTCCTCCAGGCTCCCAGCTGCAAGCAGCAAGGTGAGAACAACTGCACAGTCCCAGGAGAGTAACAGGGGCAGGGCTGCTTGTTCTTGGGGGCAGGCGAGAGGGAGCGGTGGTTCTCTTCCAAATCCCGGCCGCAAGCAGCACTGTGAGAACCGTTTTACAGCAAAAAGAAATACACTAAACAAATACAGTAGTACCTCTACTTGTGAACTTAATTCGTTCCCTGACCAGGTTCTTAAGTAGAAAAGTTTGTAAGAAGAAGCAATTTTTCCCATAGGAATCAAGGTAAAAGCAAATAATGTGTGCAATTGGGAAAACCACAGGGAGGTTGGAGGCCCTGTTTCCTCCCAGGAGATTCCTAGAGAGGCCCCACGGAGGCTTCTCCTTGCCCTTTCTGGCCCTGTTTCCTTCCAGGAGATTCCTAGAGAGGCCCCACGGAGGCTTTCCCCCAACTTTTCTGGCCCTGTTTCCTCCCAGGAGATTCCTAGAGAGGCCCCACAGAGGCTTCTCCCTGCCTTGTCCGGCTCTGTTTCCTCCCAGGATATTCCTAGAGAGGCCCCATGGAGGCTTCTCCCTACCTTTTCCAGTTACAGTTTCAGAGGCTTGGGTTTGTAAGTGGAAAATGGTTCTTAAGAGGCAAAAAAATCGAACGCCCGGTTCTTATCTAGAAAAGTTCGTAAGTAGAGGCGTTTGTAGGTAGAGGTACCACTGTACTTGTGAGTCGAGGGCTACCTGTAGTCGCAAGAACTATAGTTTATTAGAGTCATCAGATTTATTCCTAGGAGAGAATTATTGAATTTGGTATTCCTTTCCTCCAAGGAATTCAGATGACATGTACAAATCTTTCCAGCTCTCCTTCTATTTTGATACCCACAGCAATTTATCCCATAAGGGAGATCTAACTGAGAGGTGGCTCTGCCCCAAAATCAGTAAGCCAATAAGGTCTCTTTTGTATAAGCTACTAACCATGGGTGAATAGCACTTCAATAGACACATTGAGAGAACTTGAATGGAGAATGTTGGCCACAGTTTGCCCCTTTTTTGGCATAGGGGCAGCCTGTATGTAAGTGTTCCTTCTCTGCTTCAAAAAACGGGGTCTCCTAACTAGATTCACCACAAGTCTGGCAGCTTTGGATACTCTGCTGCATTTTAATTCAATATAGTCAATGTCTGCACCCCACTAGTCACTGTATGGAGCTACTACCACATGCATATGGGTGCCAGTCATTGGTCTTTGTCTCCATGGTCATTTGCAGGGCATCTGCATCTGAGGGGGGGGGGAACAGGCCTAAGAAAGTTTAATGCCACTGTGTTTTGTGTAAAGTGACCAGACGTCTCGAATTATGCACTTTTTGCCCATTTGTCCCACATCCCCTCAGTTTTTAAAAAGTTCCACTTTTAAATAGCAGCTGGTGGCTTGAATGCCGGCTGGAGATGCATTAGATCGGCCGGCAAGCAGCTCAGCTTCCACCCTGGGGGGCTGGGATGGGCGTGGGGGACGTCGCAGAGGCCATGGCAGCGATGCTATTGAAGAGGTGCCAACGCTGCTGCTCCTCAGCCTGCCTGAGCTAAGGTGACCAAACATCTGCTCACAGGGAGAGAGAGAGAGAGAGAGACAGAGAGAGAGAGACAGACACACACACACACACACACACACAGACAGGATGGGCGGGGCAGCTGGCAAGCTGAAGCAGTGGATTTGCTGTCCCAGCCCTCTTCTTCGTCACATGCTGCTCAGGGGTTGATTGGTGGTGTGCTGGGCGCTCTGTTGTTTGCCAGCTGCATGGAGGAGTATGCCTACCGGGTCCGAGCATTGTGAAAGAGAGAGAAAGAATGAGAGAGAGAGAGAGAGAGAGAGAGAGGAAGAGAGAGAGAGAGAAAAAGAAAAAAATATTTTTGCACCAAATTTTTCATCAAGAAACCCCCCCCCCCCAATCAATGGTATCCCTCTTTACTTACTAGCAATGTTAAAATCTGGTGACCTTAGTTTTGTAAGATTGGTCTCATGTAGTGTTGGGCGAACCCGAATCCAAACTTTTTTAAAAGTTTGGGTTTGGCGTTCGCTCAAACACCATGAAGTGCCGCTGCCTGGGAGGAGAGTGGAGAATCCCATCGTGGGATTCCCCACCTCCTTTTGCTTGCAGCGCTGCAGGCAAAAGGAGGTGGAGAATCCCACGATGGGATTCCGGGGGCAGGGCTTTGACGTCACGGAGACTCCTTCCTGACTGCCAAAACAGGGAGGAAGGAGTCTCCATGATGTCAAAGGCCCGCCCACGGAATCCCATCGTGGGATTCCCCACCTCCTTTTGCATGCAGCGCCGCCGCAACATCCTTTTCTGTAAAAATAAAAGGAATTTATTTATTTATTGTTTATTTTTACGGAAAAGGACGCTGCACCGGTGCTGCGGCTGTTTGGGTTCAGGTTTGGCGAACTCACCCGAACTTCACGGCAAAGTTCGGGTGAGTTCGCCGAACCCGAACTTCATTGGGTTCGCCCAACACTAGTCTCATGCTCAAAATGCACAGGTACAGTATATGTGGTACATTGCTCAACAGTAGTAACCGGTCCGAATCGGTCGAATTTCACCCCTGTTATTACATCACATTATGATTCACATTATTATTCAATTTTCAATTCTTTTTTGCCCGCCTGTTGGATTTTCCTTCTCTTTACCGTTGTGCTTTCTCTCTCTTCCTCCCTCCCCCTCCCTCCACCCCCTCTCAAAAGGGATTTATAAAAAAAGCAAAAAGCACTTACTCTGGTGACAGTTCCAGCAGTACTAGCTCCAAGTGAAGATATATTTCCAGTGTTAAAAATAACACTTGGCGGGTTTTATCAGTCTCATTGTTCTGTAGTGGTAACACATTTATTATAATAGACGGTTATGCTGCTAAAATTACATCCTTTCTTGCGATTCCACACTACTCTTAAGGGGTCGGGGGAAGTTAAACAAAACTTTGAAAATTCAATAGTCTGAGGTCACCCATATCATCATCTTTCCCCAGTGGAAGTAGCCAATCTAATTCCCAGACAAGCAGAACATGTAACACGAAGTATCCACATAGCCAGGGGAAAATAATTCCCTGCACTAAATCTTCTCCCCATGCTAATAGTTCTTTCTGCTCCACTGTGAACAAGATGGGATTCTGAGCACATGCTTACAAGCGGTCTGTTGGAGTTGGCAGTCTCCATGAGCATCTCATTATAATCCAGCACTGTCTCAAATGGTTCTCAAATGCGCTGGCAAAGGGAAATCATTGTTTATGTTTTCAGGTACTGTGTATGAATGAGCACACAAATGCGTGCAAATACATGTGTGTGTTTAATTAAATGGTACCACTGCCAAGAATCTGACTTCTAAGGCATTCGTTAAGGCTCTGAATCTTTTGAGAAGTGTGCTGTAAGTGCTTTTTAGGTTAGGAGAAAGAGAGAGAATAGTTGGCAATGACGCCCCTGGATGATAAAGCCAGAATTAAATCCTCCGATTCATAGGAATGTAATGATTTCACAGTAAATTGCCCGGTGCCTCTTTCTGTGTAAATTCTCTCTAGGTTGCATGCAATAACACCAGGCTTTTGGACTGCAGGACATTACCTCACATTCTGGTGCTGAGTGCTTCTTACATTAATATTTAAATTTTATAAGTTAAGAAACTCAAGATCTCCAGCCATAGCAAGGCAGCATTTTTCCTTTAGATTTCTTGCCAACTTAAGCCTGCCTAAAGTCTCAGGAATAACTAAAAACAGTCAGATGTGGCCAAAATTAAAAATAGTGCATGTAAAAATAGGTGACGGGACTATTTCCTGAGTTTTGTGAAATTTCTTCACCTCTGCGAAGGAAGTAATCTACAATTTGTTTGGTTTTAGGACTATTAAGTCAGGAGTAGAAAAATCTAATTATATGGTCAAACAAGCAAATGTTCAGCTGCAGATTATATTCTGTCCCACAATTGCATTTGAATCATAGGTAATTATTTAGAGGTTGCCTCAGTGGGGTAAATGTATTTGTTTGTTTGTGAATATCCCACCTTTATTATTTTTACAAATAGCTCCAGAAGGTGAACATGTCCAACGCATCTTCTTTCTTCTTTCCCCACCACAACAACCCTCTGAGGTGAGCTGGGCTGAGAGAGAGTGACTAGCCCAGCTGATTTTTGTGGCTTATTTATTTATTTTGTCCAATACACAATGAGGGTTTTAGTGGGTATATATTTATATACACATAGTAAAATGCATGATGAAGGTTATAGAGGAGATACTCATAGTAAAATATATCTAAGAAAGAATAGAAAAGAAGATATAGTAATAGAACATATCAATGAAAGAATAGAAGAAGAGATATAGGAATAGAAGAAAGGTATAGGAGATATAGGAGAGCAATAGGACAGGGGACGGAAGGCACTCTAGTGCACTTTTACTCGCCCCTTACTGACCTCTTAGGAATCTGGATAGGTCAACCGTAGATAATCTAAGGGTAAAGTGTTGGGGGTTTGGGTGAAGCTTGAACGCTTTGCTTTCTAGCCTGGTGTCTTAAGTTAACCACTATATTCCTGTGATGGCAAACCTATGGCATGCATACCACAAGTGGCACACAGAGCCATATCGGTGGGCACATGAGTTCAGGTCATTTTCAGGCCTTCTGGGCCCACTCGGAGTCAGGAAACAGCTTGTTTTCATAAAGTGACCAGATGTCCTGCCTTCAGCGGGACAGTCCCGCTTTTGCATGATTTTCCCCGCGTCCCACAGCAGTTCAAAAATGTCCTGATTTGGGAGCTGGTCCCCCCCCCCCAGTCCCAAAGCCTGGCAAAGTTTGCAAAAAGTTTGGAGTGCACAGCCCTTCCAGGGAGGCATCAGCTTCTGCCCTTCGGCTATGGAAGCGGCCTCTCCCACAGCTGCAGTGCCCTGGTGGCGGCAGCAGGTGAGCTTTGGGGCCCAGTGGCGGCAGGTGAGCTTTGCAGCTCTCGGGTAGCAGGAAGGGGTCGGGCCCGAGGTGGGCCTGCAGGGGCAGCAGGGCTGGGCAGCTCTGGCAGGTGCAGGACAGCGGGGCGGTCAGCAAAGGTGGTGCTGCCAAGCAGGGATCGAAATAGGAGTGTCAGGGTGCCAGCAGCAGTGGCACCGGACAGTAGCCGGGGGCAGCAGCGGGGCAGTCAGCTGCGAGTGGGAGCTCCAGGGCAGAGGCACCGACAGCGGCAGCTGGATGTATTGCTGGATGCCGTACATGTTGCCGCTGCTCTGGGCATGGACACGGGGCTGGCACCTCCGTCCCAGCCCAGCCAGCGGGCCAGTGCCAGCCCGACACCCATGCCCAGTGCAGTGCCAGCATGTACAGCTTCTAGTAACACGTCCAGCTGCTGCCATCGGTGTTCCATTCGCTGATTTCTGGTTGAACTGAAAGTTCTGTTTTTTGCTCTCCCCAGCCTTCAGAGCCTTTCTAGGAGCCTGGGGAGGGAGAAAACAGCCTCTCCTATCCCTGGAGGCCCTCTGGAGGCCAGAAATGGCCCATTTCCCAACTTGAAGAATGGAATTATGGGTGTGGGCATGCATACATATGCCTCCCCACACTCGAACCCTTTTGGTACACAAATAAAAAAACATAGAAACATAGAAACATAGAAGACTGACGGCAGAAAAAGACCTCATGATCCATCTAGGCTGCCCTTATACTATTTTCTGTATTTTATCTTAGGATGGATATGTTTATCCCAGGCATGTTTAAATTCAGTTACTGTGGATTTACCAACCACGTCTGCTGGAAGTTTGTTCCAAGGATCTACTACTCTTTCAGTAAAATAATATTTTCTCACATTGCTTTTGATCTTTCCCCCAACTAACTTCAGATTGTGTCCCCTTGTTCTTGTGTTCACTTTCCTATTAAAAACACTTCCCTCCTGGACCTTATTTAATCCTTTAACATATTTAAATGTTTCGATCATGTCCCCCCTTTTCCTTCTGTCCTCCAGACTATACAGATTGAGTTCATTAAATTCACCATCATTGACATATGCTATCCTTTACATAGCAGAAATTTGGATTCAAGACATGCAAAACATAAGGGTTTCTCAATTGTGGCGGCTTGAAAAATGGGTGGATTTCCACTCCCAGAATTCCTGGGTATTGAAGGCCATACATCTTCAAATTGCCAAGGCTGAGAAACACTGCTGTAATTTTATTTGATTTACCACCCAGCTTTTCTTTAATTTTTTTAAAAAATGTCTTTCATTTTTAGAACACCACAATATTTTAACACAGATCTACACTCGTTTTCTTACATCATGCCTACTTAATAATATTCTGCTCCGGCAATCTCACACTACTCACAAGAGCCTACAAAACGTTTGCCAGACCCATCCTTGAATACATCTCATCTGTCTGGAACCCATACCACATCTCCGACATCAACACCCTTGAAAACATCCAAAGATATTTCACCAAAAGAGCCCTTCACTCCTCCACTCGAAACAGAATACCCTACGAAAATAGACTAACAATCCTGGGTCTAGAAAGCTTAGAACTACGGCGCCTAAAACAAGATTTAAGTATTGCCCACAATATCATATGCTGCAACGTCCTACCGGTCAAAGACTACTTCAGCTTCAACCACAACAACACAAGAGCACGTAAAAGATTCAAACTTAATATTAACCGCTCCAAACTTGACTGTAAAAAATATGACTTTAGCAATCAAGTTGTCGAAGCGTGGAACTCATTACCGGACTCAATAGTGTCAACCCCTAACCCCTAACATTTCTCCCTTAGACTATCCACGATTGACCTCTCCAGGTTCCTAAGAGGTCAATAAGGGGCGTACATAAGTGCACTAGTGTGCCTTTCGTCCCCTGTCCAATTGTCTTTCCTTTATCTCATATATCATATATATTTTCTTCCTTTCATATATCTTCTCCTCTATTTTTACATATTATCTTTATATATATTACTTCATGTCTATTCTCTTCCATATGTATTGTGTATTGGACAAATGAATAAATAAATAAAATAAAATATATTTACATAGTTCTAATTTTTTGTCGGTCCTTTCACATTGTTTCACAGTCCTCTCTTTTTTTCCCTAGTCCAGTTGTACCATCTGTTCCATTATTTCATGGTATTCTGAATTATTTAGTCTTTTAAGCTCCATAGGCATATCTGTAAATTTTATCTATAAAAACTTTTTCTTGTGGGATTGAATTGTTTTTCCAATATTGAGCATAAACTACTCTCAGCCGTTATGATATGTATTGTTAGATATTGTATCTTTTTAGGACACTGTTTCTTCATTATTCCAAGTAAAAAGAATTCTGGATAAATTCAATTTCTATTTCCATTATGCCTTGCAACCAGTTTTATACTGTTTTTCAGTAACCCTTCGCTTTGGGTCATGTCCACATAGAAACATAGAAGATTGACAGCAGAAAAATAGCTCATAGTCCATCTAGTCTGCCTTTATACTATTTCCTGTATTTTTATCTTACGATGGATATCCCAGGCATGTTTAAATTCAGTTACTGTGGATTTACCAACCACGCCTGCTGGAAGTTTGTTCCAAGCATCTACTACTCAGTAAAATAATATTTTCTCTCGTTACTTCTAATCTTTCCCCCAAATAATCTCAAGTGTTCAATCTTGTTCTTGTGTTCACTTTCCTAATAAAAATGCTTCCCTCCTGAACCTGATTTAAGCCTTTAACATATTTAAATGTTTCGATCATGTCCCCCCTTTCCCTTCTGTCCTCCAGACTATACATTAAGTCTTTCCTGATAAGTTTTATGTTTAAGACCTTCCACCATTTTTGTAGCCCACCACATGGCATGGGAGATATCTTGATCACACAGCTTTTCATTCATGAACTCAACGTGGTATGCATATTGCTTCCTTAATTCTTCATTCCTCCCACCAACAATTGCCCAATAGAGTGAGTTGATGTGTGAGAGAATGAGTAACTTTGAAGCACCCGTTAAACTTTTGTGATGAGAATAGATTCTCCCAGCTTCAGTAATGGTGAAGCTATGGTAAGGGTGCCACAGGTGGCACGCGGAGCCATATCTGAGGGCACGGGAGGCTTTGCCCTATGTCAGCTCCACTATTCATGTCCTCGCTAGTCAGCTGATTTTTGGCCTTCTTATCAGCCATTTTCGCTCTCTCCAGGCTTCAGGAATGCCACCCGAACCCTGGGGACAGCAAAAAATGGCTCAATGGGCCTTCTAGAAGTCCAGAGGCTTCCGTGAGGCCTGTGTGCATGAGCGGGGGGACCGTGTGGGATTCCTAGAGAGGCCCCACAGAGGCTTCTCCCCATTTTTTCTGACCCTGTTTCCTCCCAGGAGATTCCTAGAGAGGTCCCACAGTGGCTTCTCCCCGCCTTTTCCGGCCCTGTTTCCTCCCAGGAGATTCCTAGAGAGGTCCCACGGAGGCTTCTCCCTGCCTTTTCCGGTTACAGTTTCAGAGGCTCGGGTTTGTAAGTGGAAAATGATTCTTGACAAGAAGCAAAAAAATCTTGAATACCCGGTTCTTATCTAGAAAAGTTTGTAAGTGGAGGAATAGCCTTGTTTGAAGTTTCCCTGTGTTTCCCCTTAAAGGACACAAAGCTGTTTCAGATTACAGGCTACCCTCCTACTATATAAATTGACATTTATTTTTCCATTTTTAAAAATTATATTCACAGGTTTGTACTCAGTCCAAAATAACTCATATTCTATGCAATAATAGATAAATAACAGTATTGCTGTTTGTATTCACCTTTCTGCCCAGAGGGCACTCAAGGGACTAACAGGAAGAAAGCAACAGTTCAAATTCGATAAAAGCAGCTGAAATCAAAGTTAACTAACAGAAAATCCCAGGCTAAGAAAAGCAAATCTTGACTTCTTTCCTAAAAGCACAAATAGTAGTTTTTGAGGGCAGCTTTTAAAGAAACACATTCTATAGCTTTTGGGAGCTATAAAGAGAAGTCTTTTTTTCTTGCCTGACAAACTAACCTTGGAACATGAAAGCATTTCCATGCCCTCCCAATAGTTCCAGTCTTGCCAAAACATTCAGGGCCTTTGGCAGGTCAGTCATCATCTGAAAAGGGCATCTTTGTGTAATCTTGGTAAATTGGTTCTGCAATTCCAGCTGGCTTCAATAGTTGCCATCATCTCAGCAGTAGCAATGAGAGGAAAGGGCTGGCAACTCCTCACCCCCGGCAAAGATCTCAGAGGGAAGCAAATATTTTCAGAACAAAACAGGCAGTATCAATGAATAATCAATATTCAACAACAATATGCAGCAGGGGGCAGAAATTAAGAAGTTTGGCCACTTCAAATGTCGTGAGCTGGAAGAGCCAGAGGTAACTGTTAAGTCGGAGCGAAGGAAGACTTCTCATTCTGATATAAGTCACTGTATATTTCCACTGGGAAATACTGTACACTTTCACTGGAAAAAAAATTATGAATGTCTTTTTCTATCTCATCAGATAGGTGATGAGAGACAGATTGTAAGGAGAGGGTGGGAAAATAAATAGAAACAATTTGTACAGCCCGTTCATTGATTAAATCTTTATTCTATTCTGATGAATATTTACATCTTTAAGGGCCCTTGCCCCATGCATCCCAAAATAATAAGGGACCGCCTTCTGCTGCACGAATCCCAGTGACCAGTTAGGTCCCACAGAGTTGGCCGTCTCCGGGTCCCATCAACTAAACAATGTCGTTTGGCAGAACCCAGGGGAAGAGCCTTCTCTGTGGTGGCCCCGGCCCTTTGGAACCAACTCCCCGCAGAGATTAGTATTGCCCCCACCCTCCTTGCCTTTCATAAACTTCTTAAAACCCACCTCTGCCGTCAGGCATGGGGGAACTGAGATATTCTTTCCCCCTAGGCGTTACAATTTACGCATGGTATGTTTGTATGCATGTTTGGTTTAATAATAAGGGTTTTTTTTAGTTGTTTAGTATTGGATTGTTACATGCTGTTTTTTGTCACTGTTGTTAGCTGCCCCGAGTCTGTGGAGAGGGGCGGCACACAAATCCAATAAATAAATAAATAAATAAATAAATGAATGAATGAATGAATGAACGAACGAACGAACGAACGAACAAACAAACAAACAAACAAACAAACAAACAAACAAATAAAATAAAAAAATAAGACCTCCCTGAAAATAAGGCCAACCCTGTATTGGGGAAACACGACATTTTCTTGAATATTTAATAATATAAAGGTATCGACCCTTCGTTTATAATCATAAACTACTGCATAATCTGTTAAGTTCTTGAAAAGTTTCTGAGAAATAGAAATGCAAAAGAGATTGAGGTAAAATATATTTGACCATCAATCAGACTGTGGGATGATTATTATCACGTACTTTTAAACAGAAATTGTGCAGATGTTCTTTTTGTGATGACAACTCTTTCCATGACAAAGAATGATGAAACACTTTAAAATTTTGCTTACTCAGCCTGTCAGTTTGAGGTCTCTTGGAATCTCCCAATGTGAAACCAGTGCGCATATTTGCAGAATTCCAAGTGTGAACAGCAATCGTTGTCTACCCTTGTTCTGTTCCATTAAAATGACAATTATTTTCCCACTTCCATAATATAGGATGATTAATATTGTTCATCTCTCTCTCTCTTTCTCTCTCCACAAGTGGTCTACCCACTTTTTAAAAACAACAACTTTCTAGCTGCTTTCAAGCCGATTGTCACCCCAGCAATGTTCATAGTAAGAGGAAGAAGAGGATTTGGTGTAGTATTTTCCACAACTTCTGTTTCTGTTTCAGCAGTAACAATAACAGTTGCTATGTTCATTCAGCCTGGTAAATCAGCTCCGATTTCTTTCTGAAATGGAAGAATCGAGGAAATGGAAGAATTGAGGAGTAGTGCAAAGTATGGATTAACCCTTCTGTAAAACCTGTTGGAAAAGTAAAGTAACCACCTTTATATACTTAGGATAAAGAATACTAACTACCACTACACCATGCTTAGTATTCAAAACTGTCTCTGTTCAAAGCTGCAGGCAAGGAGGTCTTGCATCTTGAATGGGGGAACTGACATAGCTCATTAGAGAGCAAAGATTGGGAATGCAAATTCTCCCAGCCTCAGTCTTTCCCACTCCAAATGCAGCTAGCAAAGGGCCCCGAAAAGCTGCAGGTGGTCAACCTAAGCAGCACTGAATGTACCCAGTGAAGGCAAATTACTAGGTCTCATCCCAAGCCCAGAGTTGCATTTCATGGTATATTATTATTATTATTTATTGGATTTGTATGCCGCCCCTCTCCGCAGACTCGGGGTGGCTAACAACAATGATAAGAAACAACATGTAACAATCCAATTTAATAAAACAATTAAAAACCCTTATTACAAAGGTGGGTCTTGAGTAATTTGTGAAAGACAAGGAGGGTGGGGGCTGTTCTAATCTCTGGGGGGAGTTGATTCCAGAGGGCCAGGGCCACCACAGAGAAGGCTCTTCCCCTGGGGCCTGTCAAACGACATTTGGTCGATGGGATTCTGTGGGACCTTATCGGCCACTGGGATTCGTGCGGTAGAAGGCGGTTCCGGATGTATTCTGGCCCAATGCCATGTAGGGCTTTAAAGGTCATTACCAACACTTTGAATTGTGACAGGAAACTGATCGGCAACCAGTGCAGGCCGCGGAGTGTTGCAGAAACGTGGGCGAATCTAGGAAGCCCCACGATGGCTCTCGCGGCCGCATTCCGCATGTTGTGGTTGTTGTCTCTTAAAAGCTGCAAGATAAAAATGTAAAAATATCCATGGAAATAAATAATAAAAAACCAAAAAAATGATAACCATGGGCAAAGGGAGAATTCAATTAGAGAATACTCTACCAGATGGATGGATGGATGGATGGATGGATGGATGGATAGATGGATAGATGGATGGATTACAGACATAGATGGACAGATGATAGATAGAAGAGAGAGAGGGGGAGGAAGAGGGAGAGATTTTATGGATATAGTAGATGTCTCTCTCTCTTTCAGCTTTTGGAGGTGTATGTGAGTCATTTGCCACTGCCTTGTTCCAGGAATGTTTCAGATTTGGGTGAAACTATGAAATTCCTTAGTTGTCTAAAACTGTTCTTGCGTATAAATTTGGATCGAGATTTGTCACTGATGGAGGCCAATAGAAAGGAGGTTGTTTTGTTGGTTTGCTTGTTTATTGTTGGAAGGGACCTTGCAGGTCATCTAATCCAACCCTCCGCTTAAGCAGGAGTTCCTATACAATTTGAGACAGATGGCAGCCCCATGTCCCGTTGAAGGTCGCAAGTGTTGGGGCTCTCACAACCTCCGCTGGCAAGCTGTTCCACTGGTTGTCAGAAAGTTTTTCCTCACTTCCAGGTTGAATCTCTCCTTGGCCAGCTTCCATTCATTATTTCTTGATTGGTTTTTTGGTGCTTTGGAAAACAGCTTGTTTCCCCCCTCCTCTCTGTTGCATCCTCTCAAGTATTGGAACCCTGCTATCATGTCACCCCTGATCCTTCTCTTCACTGTTCTGCTGGGCTCTCTGGTAGGAGCCTCCCGAAAATTCAAGGGTACAAATTTCAGACACACACACGTTTGAAAATTCAAAACAATGTTCTTTATCCCAAAAGTCAAAATAAACTAAGCACACTTTTTGTATTGCAAAGAGCACTCGTCCCAAAACAACCGGGTAGTCTGTACAATTAACTTTAAGCAGTCATTAAGTACTTAGATAGCAGCTGTGAAGAAACTTCACACCCCTTCTTCCTCCAACAAAGTGAGACACACACACATACACATGTTGCTCTGCTTTGTTTTCAAAGGCGTGAAAAATCAACAAGCAAAGTCCAGAAACCAGCAACCCAGGATTCCTGACGAACTGCGATCAGATACTCTTTCACAACGGTCAAACCCACACACTGCTATTTATAGCAACAGCCCTAATTACAGCAGCCCCACCCAACCACAAGTGGCCTAATTTTCTCTTGAAATAATCCTTTAGTTGTTGTCTCCTATGCATCACTCTACGCATGCGTGCATGTGTCATTAATTCTTGTTCAGAATCCAAAGATGATACAGATGATTGATCTCCTCCTGGGCTGTCTGCCAAACTCTCCTCTTCTCTATCACTCATGCTGCCTTGGTCAGAGGAGGATTCATCGGCAGATTCCATCGGGAGCAAAACAGGCCTGCGGCATGTGGATGTTTCCCCCACATCCACCTGCACATTCCTTGGGGAAGGAGCTGGGCCAGAGCTAACCACAATATTCACTAGACTGGCCAAGCTCAGTTCCTGCACCTTCTCTTCGTATGTTTTATTTTCCAAACCCTTAATCATTCTGATTGCTCTCTAGATTGCACTTTCTCTAAATTTCAATGTCTTTTTTGTAGTGTGGTGACCAAAACTGGATGCAGTATTCTAGGTGCGGTCTAACCAAGGCTTTATAGAATGGTCCAATACCTCTCTGGTCTTTGTATTCCTCTATATGTACCTACGAGACCACCTTCTGCCGCACGAATCCCAGCAGCCGATGAGGTCCCACAGAGTTGGCCTTCTCCAGGTCCTGTTGAATGTCGGTTGGCGGGGTCCAGGGGAAGAGCCTTTTCGGTGGCGGCCCTGGTCCTCTGGAATCAACTCCCTCCAGAGATTCAAATAGCCCCCACCCTCCTTGCTTTCTGTAAAATGCTGAAGACTCACCTCTGTCACCAGGCATGGGGATGATTACCTCCCCTCTTTGTTGTGTTTTCTGACCTCTGTTGTACGATGAACTGGGTTGAATGTGAACGATTTTGTAGTTGGTGATTTTATGACACTGATTATGTTATACAAATCTAATAAATTATTATTATTATTATTGTAATTATTATTATTATTATTATTATGTCAATACAACACAGCAAACGAGATCACTATGCTGGATTTCGTATTTCATCACCAGTCGGGCGCTTCCCAAGCACCTAGGACTGCGTGATGTAGCGGCGAATTATATTTGCCGATCCCAGTAAAGCGACCTTTTGCAATTGACAGATGGAGATTTTATCAATTCTGATGGTTTTCAAATGTCCGCTGAGATCCTTTGGCACTGCGCCCAGCGTGCCAAGTACCACTGGGACCACTTTCACGGGCTTATGCCAGAGTCGTTGCAGCTCGATTTTTAGATCTTCGTATTTCACTAATTTCTCTAGCTGCTTCTCCTCAATTCTGCTGTCCCCTGGGATTGCGATGTCGATGAACCATACTTTCTTTTTCTCCACAATCAGGATGTCTGGTGTGTTATACTTCAGAATTCAGTCAGTCTGAAGTCGGAAGTCCCACAGTAGTTTTGCTTGCTCGTTTTCGACCACGTTTTCGGGCTTATGATCCCACCAGTTCTTTGCCACTGGTAAATGGTAGTTCCGGCACATGTTCCAGTGGATCATCTGTGCCGCAGCATCATGTCTATGCTTGTAGTCAGTCTGTGTGATCTTTTTGCAGCAGCTGAGTATGTGATCGATTGTTTCATCTGTTTCTTTACAGAGTCTGCACTTTGGATCATCTGTTGATTTTTCAATTCTGGCTTTGACGGTATTATTATTATTATTATTATTATTATTATTATTATTATTATTATTATTAATGCAGCTCAGGACTGCATTGGTCTTTTTGGCTGCTGCTGCACACTGCTGGCTCATATTTAGTTTAGATCCTTCTCGTAGTCACTGCTATTGAGTGTGGCTTTGCCCAGTTTGTATATGTATTTTGCTGGATCTGGAGGAGCTTCCAGAGCACAATCAGATTATTTTCCCTCGTCCACCCTTAATCCACTCTGCTTGGCTTCCAAACCTGGAACCAGAAGTTGCCCTTTATTGAGAGACCTTGAAATGTACCTGTATACACCTACATAGGAAGCACCATTCTTGCATACCGCACTTCAGTCAGAGAGAAAGATCTGAGCAAAGTGCATCTGTAAGATGAACAGGGCCCAGTTTCAATCGCTTAGCCAGTCCTTCCCATCAATGCGTGCACCAGTAACAGGCAGCCAAATTTTTTACTGCCACACTGTGGGTGTGGCTTATTTTGTGGGTGTGGCTTGATGGTCATGTGACTGGGTAGGAGTGGCTTGCTGGCCCTGTAACCAAGTGGGAATGGCTTGAACAATCATCATCGTTGGAGTGAATTGTCATTACCACACGATGCCTTTTCATCTCAGCTGTGGGCAGAGTGAGGACTTCGCGAGGGGAAAAAGACCGCAGCCCAGACTGCTTCGGCATGGCGCAGCTCTCCTGGCCTTGGGAGGTGGCCGCGTGAGGCTGGAGTGGAGCCGGGCAGGAGAGAGGGAAGCTCGTCTGAGGCCAGGAAGGAGGAAAGAGGGAAAAAAGGGAGGAGCGCACAACAGCAGCAGCGGGGGGGGGGAAGGAGAGCCGAGCTGAGACCAGTAATCCAGGAAGTTACTGCTGCTGGTCAGCTGGAGCTGCCTTCCACCCCGTCCTGCTTGCTGCCCACCCCTGGCATGGACACAAGCCACTGCTCTAAATATTGCCCTAGAAGTTACACCGTGCAACCAACATCTTCTCTTCAAATTCCCTTACCCATAAAATTACATTGCACTCCATATGCTCCAGAGAGGCTGGAATCTGAGCTGCTCTGCACGCCAGATTTCCCACCGCGATACCGCCGCCTGTCTCCTAGCATGTGATTTCTCAAGGCTTTCACACAACAGCAATCATTGCCGCTAGCATTCGCCTACCCATCATCTCCCATTCTGGCCCTGGCTGTTTCTGAAGCCTTGATATAGTTGTTGATAGACTTTGGCTCTCTCTCCCCCTCCCCCCTCCCCACAATACTGCCAGCAGAGTCTTTTTTGCATATGAGCAGCTATTAACGCTCCTGCATAAGGCCACTTAATTGGGCTTTGCCGGCATTGATTCCCAACCTCTGTTCTGTCTCCCCCTCCTCTTCCCTTCATGGCCATTTAGAGGGATGGGCTGAATCCAGCGTGTTTTCTGCATTTGAATGGAGCAGGTAAAAGCTTGGGCTTCAGGTTTGGTTAATTGGAAGGGGTTCGTGGTTTTGAACTAAGGGGCAAGCTTAATCAGGGATCAGGAGGGGAGGGGGAGGGAAGGCGATTCTTTTCTTTATGAAAATCGCAGGACCTCCCCACAATAATTCCTCTTCAGCTGCTGCCTCACAGATGGACCTTTTAATTGAATTTTCTTACAGGCCTGAGGGAGGAAGTTCATTTCAGGTCAGGTGAGAGAACTGAAGTGAAGCTAATGGCTGCAGCGCTTTTCAGCAGGAGCAGAGGAAAAGTGTGTTGTTTTGTTTGCTCTCCTTGTGCTGAAAATTTTCAATTAAAAAAAACACACACACACAGCAAATAAAACAAACACACAGAAGCGGGCTGGGTTTCTAAATGGGACTCGGTTTCTTTTCCTGCATAAGTGACATCAAGATCATTTATTGTGGCGATAATAATCACTTGGTGGTTCTCTTGTCGACTTTAAAGATGCTTCGGTTTTAAGCTTGCAAATAAATATCAAATTTGATCAGGCCTCGCTGTCTCACTCAGGCTACGTTCACTGCCTAGGAATTTATATATCGTAGTCCAATACATCCGAAAGATACCAGTTCAGGAAAAAGCCGAACCACAGAACAATAGTTTTCGGAGAGGGGTGGCATACAAATCTAATAAATGAATGAATGAATGAATGAATGAATGAATGAATGAATATTCAATTTTATTTACTTAGTGGAAACTTACTTCCAAATAATCAGATACTTGATTTCTACCATGAATGTGCACAATATATTTTTTTGGTAATATTATCAGCTATATTAGTAATATAGACTATATAAATCTATATGTGTGAGATCTTTTGGGTTTGTATAACACCAATGAAATGAAATACCAGCCAGATGATTATTAACATCATGTATTATCAGAAAAGTAAGATTACAAAATCAGGAACAATAATTAAAAAAAACCCCAGCAGTATTTATAAACACAGACTGGTACAAGGATGTCAAATGTATTTCTCAAGTATTTATTTTTCATTATTATTTTGTTTCCGGAATCAATGCAAACTTTATTTATTTATTTTATTTATTTTATTTATTTTATTTATTTTATTTATTTTATTTATTTTATTTATTTTATTTATTTATTTTATTTATTTTATTTATTTTATTTTATTTATTTTATTTATTTTATTTATTTTATTTATTTTATTTATTTTATTTATTTTATTTATTTTATTTATTTTTTATTTTATTTATTTATTTATTTATTTATTTATTTATTTATTTATTTATTTATTTATTTATTTATTTATAAATAAATAAATAAATACCGCCATGAGTCTTCGGAGAGGGGCAGCATAGAAATCCAATAAATAAATAAATAGTGAGAAAGAGGGACAACTTTATAATGAAAGTTGTATTTGGAGGCTGCGGTATTTACAGAGTTCCAGCTTAAAGCGACTCTCTTCTTATTCATGCGTAACGTTGCCTAAGTCTTCTCTGCTTCTACGTATAGGAGCCGTAAAGAGAAATAAATATAATATAAATAAATATAATAGTAATACAGTGTTCCCTCGATTTTCATGGGTTCGAACTTCGCGAATAGCCTATACCACGGTTTTTCAAAAAATATTAATTAAAAAATACTTCACGGGTTTTTTCGTATACCACAGTTTTTCCCATCCGATGACGTCATACGTCATCGCCAAACTAATAATTTTTGCAAATAAATAGCAACAACAAAAAATTGTTAATAAATAATTATGTTTATAAATATCAGGATCACTAAATGCCTTATTCAATGGTGAGTACCAGTAATAATGGTGAGTAAATGGTTGTTAAGGGAATGGGAAAGGGCAATTTAGGGGTTTAATGTGTTAAGGGAAGGCTTGTGATACTGTCCATAGCCAAAAATGGTGTATTTGCTTCCGCATCTCTACTTCGCGGAAATTCGACTTTCGCAGGCGGTCTTGGAATGCATCCCCCGCAGAAATCGAGGGAACACTGTATTATGTATGTATTAAAAATAAATTAAGATTGTTCCGAAATGAACAAACTGACGATGGAATTAAAGGACCAAAAAGATTCTGAGTATTATGAAATATGGGCACAATGACACAGATGGATTGAGTTAAGCAATAGAAATAAAAAGATCACAAAAGATACATAAAGTAAAATAGAGAATAAAAATATGTAGATATGAATGATTTGAATAGGGATTTTGTGATTGTATGAAACAATATGAATATTACCGTAATTACTAAGTATATTATTATAGGATTTAATAAAATATCCGATGTAGCAATGCAGAAATACTGAATGTTTGCTGATATTATAATTTCTGTTGTTTTTGTTTTTATTATTATTATTTCATTGTTGTTATTTATTTGTCTGTTTCAAAATATATTTGAAAACTAATAATTCCCCCCCCCAAAAAAATAAGTTAAGATGACGAAATATGTGAGAAGTCTATTATGGGTTGGCATTGAAACAGAGAAATGATAATGGAATGGATTCTGTATATGGAAAGCTGTGTAGGATTGAGATGGACAACACTTTGTGCATAAAATATATAATGTTTGCTGGAAAAAATAAAAACAATTTTTATGTTTTTTTAAAAAAAAAATAAAGTAATAAAAGCCAAGGAATTTTGGTATCGAATAAAAATGTGGTTGGAAGAGATGTTACACCAAAAAATAGATTTGAAACCAGAACTATTCCTATTAGGAATTACAAAAGAAAAATGTAGTAAAAGAGGGATATATTTAATGCTGCATGTTATAACAGCAGCAAGATTGGTGTATGTGCCGAATTAGAAAAATAGAGATACCTCTTCTGAAGAAGAGATAATAATAATAATAACAATAACAATAACAACAACAATAATTAATAATAATAATTAATAATAATGATCTGTGCAGAAATGGATAGACTGTCACTAGAATTTAAAGACAAAGTGAGATGAAGTCTTACAAAATCTGGAACAAAATCTACCAATGGTTGGAAATGAGGAAAAGATATCGAAACAGAAAATATTGAGGATTTGTAAACCTGAAGCTGGACAATACTTATTTAAATATACAAATAAGAAATAAAGGTTGTATTTATAACACCAAAGTTGTAATGTATGATGAGTAGGAAATGTATCTGTTATTATGTTAAAATATGTATGGAAATGACAAAGCCAGGAAGGTTGCACTAGTGACCAGTGTTTTAATGTTTACTTAATAAAAATAAAATAAAATAAAATAAACAAAGGGCTGTTCTTTACATATACTACTTAACTAGGACACAACCTCTTTCTTCTATCCTGTCCTGGTAGTGGCGCCTTCATCTCATCCTTAGCCCACCTCTGAGGCAGCTTAAAATGGTTCTTAATTGCTCTGGCTTTAAGCTGGGGCTTTCCCCTTTAAGTAGGCGACAAACTGCAGCAGTTCTGCTCTGAATGCAATTTGGTTCTTTCATCTACCGCTCACAGTTGGTGTCACAGTCTGGAGACTCCTGGGGTGAAATCAACCCAGCAACTAAGCTTTCTCCTGCTTTGGCCAGGATTTTCCATTGCTGCTGTTCAACTTTGGGCGGTGTAAGAAATCTGATGCTGTGGACAATCTCCTATATTTCTTTATTTTTTTATTTTATTTATTTGTCAATCATGTATTGGACAGTATTATTATTATTATTATTATTATTATTATTATTATTATTAATTGGATTTATATGCCGCCCCTCTCCGGAGACTCGGAGCGGCTAACAGCAATAATAAAACAGCATACAATAATAATCCAATACTAAAAACAATTAAAAAACCCATTAATATAAAAACCAAACATACATACAAACAAACCATGCATAAAATTGTAAAGGCCTAGTGGGAAAGAGTATCTCAATCCCCCCATGCCTGACAGCAGAGGTGGGTTTTAAATAGCTTACGAAAGGCAAGGAGGGTGGGGGCAATTCTAATCTCTGGGTGGGAGTTGGTTCCAGGGGGCCGGGGCCGCCACAGAGAAGGCTCTTCCCCTGGGTCCTGCCAAGCGACATTGCTTAATTGACGGGACCCGGAGAAGACCTAACTGGTCACTGGGATTCGTGCAGCAGAAGGCGGTCCCTGAGATAATCTGGTCCGGTGCCATGAAGGGCTTTATAGGTCATAACCCACACTTTGAATTGTGACTGGAAACTGATCGGCAACCAATGCAGACTGCGGAGTGTTGGTGTAACATGGGCATATTTTGGAAAGCCCATGATTGCGCTCGCATCTGCATTCTGCACGATCTGAAGTTTCCGAACACTTTTCAAAGGTAGCCCCATGTAGAGAGCGTAGTCGTTTGTATAAACATAACATTTGTAAAAAGTAACGATAAAAGAGGACAACAGGACAGTAGGATAGGGACGGTAGGCACAGGGGTGCGCTTATGCACACCCCTTACAGACCTCTTAGAAATGGGAAGAGGTCAACTGTAGACAATCTAAGGTTAAAGTTTTTGGGGTTTGAGGAAGAAACCACAGAGTCAGGCATTAGAAACATAGAAACATAGAAGGTTGAGGGCAGAAAAAGACCTCATGGTCCATCTAGTCTGCCCTTATACTATTTCCTGTATTTTTATCTTAGGATGGATATATGTTTATCCCAGGCATGTTTAAATTCAGTTACTGCGGATTTACCAACCACGTCTGCTGGAAGTTTGTTCCAAGCATCTACTACTCTTTCAGTAAAATAATATTTTCTCATGTTGCTTCTGATCTTTTCCCCCAACTAACTTCAGATTGTGTCCCCTTGTTCTTGTGTTCACTTTCCTATTAAAAACACTTCCCTCCTGGACCTTATTTAACCCTTTAACATATTTGAATGTTTCGATCATGTCCCCCCTTTCCCTTCTGTCCTCCAGACTATACAGATTGAGTTCATTAAGTCTTTCCTGATACGTTTTATGCTTAAGACCATCCACCATTTTTGTCGCCTGTCTTTAGACCCGTTCAGTTTTAATTTTACTGATCACTCTATTGCTGAAGTTGTATTTTCTGCAGTCGAATTTGGAGCGGTTTACATTTAATTTGAATCTATTACATGCTCGTGTATTGCTGCGGTTGAAGATGAAGTAGGCATTAACAGGAAGGACATTTTGGTATATGATTTTATGAACTATATTTAGATCAGATCGGAGGCGAAGTAGCTGTAAATTGTTTAATCCCAGTATTTCAAGTCTGGTGGAATAAAGTATTTTGTTGCGAACAGAAGAGCAAAGGACTCTTCTTGTGAAATATTTCTGGACTCTCTCAATTGTATTAATGTCTGATATGCAATGCGGGTTCCAGACAGGTGAGCTGTATTCCGGAATTGGTCTGGCAAATGTTTTGTAAGCTATGGTTAGCAGTGTAATATTGCCAGAGAAGAAGCTACGTAAGATTAGATTAACAACTCTTAGTGCTTTTTTGGCAATGTATATATATATCTACCAACCTATCTATATCTAGATGTATTGTCATGTTTTCTTTGATATGTTGTGAGCCACCCTGAGTCCTCGGAGAGGGGTGGCATTCAAATCAAATCAAATCAAATCAAATCAAATCAAATCAAATCAAATCAAATCAAATCATCAATCAATCTTCCAAGATATCTATATCTACCAAGTCTTAAGGGCTCACCTATCAGCTTCCTGTTAGTGAATTCTTCACCTTCAACTGGAACAACACACGAGCACGTAATCAATTTAAACTAAATATCAACTGCTCCAAACTAGACTGCAAAAAATACAACTTCAGCAACAGAGTAATCAATGCCTACCAGACTCTGTGGTTTCTACTCCCAACCCCAAAACCTTTAACCTTAGATTATCTACAATTGACCTCTCTCCCTTTCTAAGTGGTTTGTAAGGGGCGTGCATAAGCGCACCATTGTGCCTACCATCCTTGTCCTACTGTTCTATTGTCTTCTATCATAACTTTTTATCATTACCTATCTAATGTTTATTTGTACATATTACCATTTGATAATTGTTTGACAAACAAACAAACAAACAAACAAACAAACAGACAAACCAACAAATAAAAATACATTAATGAGTGTGAACCTTCCTCTTCATCCTGCACCTGAGCTACAGATATTTGCCACTATTGCAGAGTTAATTTAGTATTAGGTGAAACTCTAATTTGAACCAAATTTAACTCTGTGCAAAGAAGTTTATTTATATAAAAGGTGGCAAATATTCTACCATGGTAGTCTGACAAAAAGAGATTAGGTTCCTCCTAGCACTCAGCTCTACATAATGACACCTTTCCTTGAACTTAGCAACAGTGAGTTTATTTTAAATTTTCTGGAATACAAGGAAGAATTCCAGGGAGGCTTGTACAAAGAGTTCTGCGGACAGTTTTATATCCGCGGAGACCAACTTTTATTTGGTTTTCAAGAGAAAAAACTACAGAAGATCCTCATTCGTGCTCTTTATTGTTCTCTTTGCTCGCTCATTTTTGAGAGTTCCAGATAGAAACAAACAAAAGGTAACAAGCTGTTGGCATCCCACTGTGAACCAAAATAACTGCCTAGAGGATGTGGCGTCAGATGCACTCAGTCAACCATGGCACCGAGACTGATGGGCAGATGCTGCCCTGTAGAAGGAGCAGGAAGAATATTTGACCTGATAATTTCAGCTACTTATATATACTACCATGTTTAAGAAGACTGCCCTTTTGAAAGGCAAGAAACACACAATACCGCTCTGACTCTGCACTAAGATGCTCGTGTTATTAAACTTATTTATTTTATTTATTTATTTTATTGATTGATAGATTTTGTCCATTACACAATGAGGGTTATATTGGGTATACATATAGTAAATATAAAATGAAGGTTATAGAGGATATGCTCATAGAAAAATATATCTAAGAAAAAATAGAAGAGAAGAAATGGGAATAAAACGTATCAATGAAAGAATAGAAGAAGAGATATAGGAATAGAAGAAAGGAATAGGAGATATAGGAGAGCAATAGGACAGGGGACGGAAGGCACTCTAGTGCACTTGTACTCACCCCTTACTGACCTCTTAGGAATCTGGAAAGGTCAATCATGTATAATCTAAGGGTAAAGTGTTGGGGGTTTGGGGATGACACTATGGAGTCCGGTAATGAGTTCCACGCTTCGACAACTCGGTTACCGAAGTCATATTTTTTACAGTCAAGTTTGGAGCAGTTAATATTAAGTTTAAATCTGTTGTGAGCTCTTGTGTTGTTGTGGTTGAAGCTGAAGTAGTCACCGACAGGCAGGGCATTGCAGCATATAATCTTGTGGGCAATACTTAGATCATGTTTAAGGCATCTTAGTTCCAAGCTTTCTAGACCCAGGGTTGAAAGTCTAGTCTTGTAGGGTATTCTGTTTCGAGTGGAGGAGTGAAGGGCTCTTCCTGGGATCTCTTTCAGCATTTATTTTTTAAAAAACTGCTAACTGTTCTTTTGTTTGTTTAAATTAAATATGAAGTCATACCAAGAAAGCCCAGCTGTCTTGCCATAAATTCATCGATACTTTTATAGTATTGATATTATCTTAATTAAAAAAACAGAATGAATAATGTGAAACCACAATCTCCCATAAGAATCCAGCTATTGTGACTGCAGATTGCTATTGCTTGTCATCAAAAGAAAGAGAGCTGCACAAAAGTAGCAGTAGCAATAGCACTTAGACTTATATACAGCTTTACAGTGCTTTAAATCCCTCTCTAAGCAGTTTTATAGAGTCAGCCTATTTCCCCCAACAATCTGGATCCTCATTTTACCCATCTTGGAAGGATGGATGGCTGAGTCAACCTTGAGCCTGGTGAGATTTGATCTGCCAAATATCGGGCAGCTAGCAGTCAATAGCCTGCAGTACTGCACTCTAACCACTGTGCCACCGATAATAGTTGAAGTCGATTTTCCTGTTTGTTTATTTCATTGCTTAATGCCTACTTTATGATAACCATGTAAATTCTCCTGTAAACAGGTAGCAATGAACCACCAGGAAAAGCAATATAGCAACTCTAGAACAATAAAACACTCAAAGTACAACTATATCAGAACAATAACAATAACGTTTGCCCAGGTTCGCCTGGTGCACCAGTTGCGACCCTATTTGGACCGGGAGTCACTGCTCACAGTCATTCATGCCCTCATCACCTTGAGGCTCGACTACTGTAACGCTCTCTACATGGGGCTACCTTTGAAAAGTGTTCGTAAACTTCAGATCGTGCAGAATGCAGCTGCGAGAGCAATCATGGGCTTTCCCAAATATGCCCATGTTACACCAACACTACGCAGTCTGCATTGGTTGCCGATCAGTTTCCGGTCACAATTCAAAGTGTTGGTTATGACCTATAAAGCCCTTCATGGCACTGGACCAGATTACCTCAGGGACCACCTTCTGCGGCACGAATCCCAGCAACCAGTTAGGTCCCACAGAGTGGGTCTTCTCCAGGTCCCGTCAACTAAACAATGCCGCTTGGCGGGACCTAGGGGAAGAGCCTTCTCTGTGGCGGCCCCGGCCCTCTGGAACCAACTCCCCAGAGATTAGAATTGCCCCCACCCTCCTTGCATTTCGTAAGCTACTTAAAACCCACTTCTGCTGCCAGGCATGGGGGAATTAAGATTTCTTTTCCCCATGGGCCTTTAGAATTGTATGCATGGTATGTTTGTATGTATGTTTGGTTTTTTATATTAAGGGGTTTTTAATTCGCTTTTAGTATTGGATTATTATTGTACACTGTTTATGATTGCTGTTAGCCGCCCCGAGTTTTCGGAGAGGGGCGGCATATAAATAAATAAATAAATGAATGAATGAATGAATGAATGAATGAATGAATAAATAAATAAATAAATAACAAACACCCTCCCAAAATTGCGAACACAAAATATATAAAATTGTAATAAGATTTAGGGAGTAAAATCACTGTCAGTAAGATCTCAAAGCTTAGGTCTTTCAAGGAAAGCTAAAGTCAAGGTTCACCCCTAGTATCTTGGCAAGGGACATTTTATAATCAAGATCTCTCCACTGAGAAAGTTCTTTGTGCTTCACCAAGTACAACCACACAGACAAACATGCATATAGGATCCTCTTGAAAGATCAACATCCCCAGATTATTTTAAATTCCTTGCCTTATACCTGCGCTGGAATACTGTTGGCTGCTAATACAAGTCTTTTTTAAAACAGATGAGTTATTGTCTTTAATTGATGCTCCTCACTGCTGTCAGCATTTTTCATTCGGGTATAGCAGCAATTTCTGGTACTGTTTTCAAAGACAGCCCTTAATTTATTACATTTTCTAGACTTGAGGTCATTGCTGAATTCAGCTACTGTATCCTTATTCTGGAATGGACTACAGGGGTGTCAAACTCAAGTACCCCAGCCCATGGTGTTGTGTTCGTTTAAAGAAATACAGAAAATCGCTGATTGTTTAAGACGCGGTTAAGTTTAGATTGCCGCCAAAAACAAACGGTTGTCAGTAAAAAGCCCGCGCTTAAGAAAAGGTATAAATAGGGCAACGGATTAGCCGTTGCCGTTGTTGGGAGTTGCTATTGGGAAGAATGGTTGATTGTTATATCCTGTGAATAAATAATGCTTGAAAACGAACAGAAGTCTCCGGTGCAGTGATTTAACAGTGGCGACGAGGAGGTCGAACTCCCGCTAAGCAACCACGGTCATGGCTCCACCACCGCCTTTCTTCAATCAGGACACAAAATCCTGGACATCGTACATGTACAAATTTCAAATTTTCTTACAAGCAAGTAACCTGCAGGACACGGAAGACGACAGAAAGCAAGCTATATTTTTGAGTTACTGCGGACTGGCAATTTATAGCTTAGCCTCCACTCTGGTCGACCCAGATACTTTGGAAACCGTTGCTTGGTCCACCCTTCAAACCAAGCTTGCCACACACTTTCAGCCAATAACTCCTGTTTGAGTTTACCGCCACCAATTTGCTTTGATGCGCCAATCTGAAGGCGAATAGACCAACGACTTTGCCACTCGCCTCCGCTCCGTCCTGGCCAAGTGTAAATTCAAGGATCCAGAAGAACAATTGGTTGACCCCTTAATTTTCAGCATGAACAACATTACTCTTCAAAAGAAATACCTCATTGATGAAGACGCCACTCTACAGGACGTCCTGAAAGCCGCCAAAGCTTCCGAATTCTCAGAAACATCAAACGCTCTACTTAACACATGGGGTACTTAGATGTGGCCTTCAGGGATGCCCTGGAAATACTGAAGGATCGGCCCAGGTGCCTCTGGCAGCGAAAACCCACCTCCCCTGAGCTCTGCTTTTGATGGCAGGAGGCCATCTCAGCTGAAAATGGAGCCCGGGAGCCCAGCATGAATGATGTCAAGTTGGCCCAGGCCATACCCATCCTGGCCCTGGAAGTAAAACACAATCCTGATGTGAAATTGAGTTTGATAGCCCTGCAGCAAGCAAGTCGACATAGGGGGTAAATAAGCATTCAGGGCAAGCTTTGAGAGCCAGTTTGGTCTAGCCTAGTGATGGTGAACCTTTTTCCCCCCACAGGTGCTGAAAAAGCATGTGTGCACACTATCACGTATGCACGAGTGCACATACCCATAATCTAATGCCTGTGGAGGGCTAAAACTGCTTCCTCTGCCCCCCAGAGGCCCTCTGGATGCTGGAAATGGCCTGTTTCCCAACTTCTGGTGGGCCCGGTATTTATTCATCCATCCATTCATTCATTCATTCATTTATTAGATTTGTATGCCGCCCCTCGCAGTAGACTTCGGTATGCTCATGTTTTGCCTTTCCCAGGTTCCAAAGGGGAAGGGTAAAAAATGCTCTCCCTCATCTCCCCAGAGTCTTTCTGAAAGCCAAAAATGTCCTCCCAGAGCTGCGAGCCAAAAATCAGCTGGCTGGCACACACATGCATGTTGGAGCTGAGCTGAGCTAGGGCAACAGCTCATGTGCCAGCAGATATGGCTCCATGTGCCACCTGTGGTACCCATGCCCCCCTGGTCAATGGTGTCCCGCTTTACCAAAATTATAATCTGGTCAAATTTCCCATGGTATTAGGAACTCCAAGTTTTCAGACAGAGGCAGCATACAAATCTAAATAATAATAATAATACAACACAGCAAAGGAGATCACTATGCTGGATTTCGTATTTCATCACCAGTCGGGCACTTCCCAAGGACCTAGGACTGTGTGATGTAGCGGCAATTGACAGATGGAGATTTTGTCAATTATAAAAATAAAAATAAAAATAAAAATAAAAATAAAAATAAAAATAAAAATAAAAATAAAAATAAAAATAAAAATAAAAATAAAAATAAAAATAAAAATAAAAATAAAAATAAAAATAAAAATAAAAATAAAAATAAAAATAAAAATAAAAATAAAAATAAAAATAAAAATAAAAATAAAAATAAAAATAAAAATAAAAATAAAAATAAAGCTTCTATTCTGGCACATTGGAACATATTTTTATAATCCGACCAATCAGGCGTGTCCCTCTGACCTTCTTGCCAATCAGCTTAAAGCTCTGTTGGGAGAATTGGTGCTAGATTTATGGTTGGGGGTCACCACACCATGAGGAACTGTTGCATTGTTAGAAACGCTGAGAACCACTGTGGACTAAGAGTTCAAGTCCCGATTCCCAACTCAGCCATGAAAGCCAGCTAGATGTCTGTGGGCCAGTCACTCTCTATCAGCCCAACTCGCCCCACAGGGTGATTGTTGTGGGAAAAATAGGAGGAGGAAGAGATGCTGGGTATGTTCTGCTTTGAGTTATCTATAAAAATAATAAAGGGGGAAATATGCAAGTAAGTAAATAACTAAATAAATGAGTGAGTGAGTGAGTGAGTGAGTGAGTAAGAGAAAGAAAGAAAGAAAGAAAGAAAGCTCCTTTTCAAGCAGAGTCAACTCATCAGTCTATTATAAGATGTCTCTAGATCTATACCAATCTCTGGGATGTGGCAGAAGCATATAAGAGACAACAAGGTGTAGATTTCTGGACTTTTGGAAAACCGAGCGCAGGTTCAACCCTGAGTTTAGGTACTTACATACTATTCAGTTACAAATATAACTTATTCAGATGTGTGACAGCTCTAAACATCACTGCTTCTGAATCATATGCCTGGATACCTAAATACGTCCAATCTATTGGCCAACCCCTCCCCCCAACTGCATTTTAAAACAATATCTGGGTGTTTTTTTTAATTGGGAAAGCAAATAATCTAATATTCATACCAGCAATCTGCTATTCTGAAGTTGTGCCAGTAGAAAATCACATTTAAAAAGACAGCATAAAGGACGGAGAGGGGCGGCATATAAGAAAGAAAGAAAGAAAGAAAGAAAGGAAGGAAGGAAGGAAGGAAGGAAGGAAGATACATACATACATACATACATACATACATACATACATACATACATACATACATACATACATTTTGCAAGCCTTCTACCGCACGAATCCCAGCGGCCGATAAGGTCCCACAGAGTTGGCCTTCTCTGGGTCCCGTCGACCAAACAATGTCGTTTGGCAGGCCCCAGGGGAAGAGCCTTCTCTGTGGCAGCCCCGGCCCTCCTGAATCAACTCCCCCCAGAGATTAGAACGGCCCCCACCCTCCTTATCTTTCGCAAATTACTCAAGACCCACCTTTGTCGCCAGGCATGGGGAAGTTAGGATATTCCTTCCCCTAGGCCATTACAAGTTATGTATGGTATGTTTGTGTGTATGTTTGGTTTTTATAATAAGGGTTTTTAGTTGTTTTATTAAATTGGATTGCTACATGTTGTTTTTTATCATTGTTGTTAACCGCCCCGAGTCTGCGGAGAGGGGCGGCATACAAATTCAATAAATAAATAAATGAATGAATGAATGAATGAATGAATAAATAAATAAATAAATAAAAGTATGTATGTATGTATGTATGTATGTATGTATGTATGTATGTATGTATATTGCTCTGTCCCCATCCTGATAGATTTGAATTGCAGGTGCTTTTGGATTCTGAAGCAATTATCACACAGTGCTATATGAAGGCATAAGCCTTTATTGAACATAGCAACAATATAAGATGTGACAGCAATCAAAGAATATTAAAAACATACAAAAGACTTTATGGTCTTTCTTTCGATTGGGAAGCCCCAATCAGAGGACAATAGGCAGATGCCTTCAAAGTCAGCAAATCTGCAGTACCCCCCCCCCCCCCCATCTAGGTCTGTAGGAATCCCACGGGACTTTATGACCTCCTTATAGAGGCCCTGAAGTATAATTGAGCTCGTTTGCTTTTTAATGATCTAATTTTACTGGATTTTACTAAGTCTTTCCCTTATCTTGCAATGCTTTGCCTTTCTGCCAGGAATGAGACCATCAAGGTTCAAGGTTGAGGAGTCCTGCCAAGCACGAAGCTATCAACGTTAGGAGTACCAGATGGTGATGAGACTCAATCTCAAAGTTAAAGATACTGGATCTGTTTTTTTTCAAGGTTAACTGCATTGAAAATGAGACCACCATCGCACCCTACACAAGTGTCTTAGCAAGGCAGAACTTGAGCACAATCCTTTACTGACTCAAAAAAGTGCTTGCTTAAATCTGCACTATATATGCCAGGGGTGAAATTCCAAATGTTTCCCTATCAGTTATGTGGGTATAACTTAGTGGGCATGGCAGGAAAAGGATACTGCAAAATCTCTATTCACATCCCTCTCCAGGGGAAAGATTTTGTAAAATCTTCATTCCCACCCCAACCATAGTTTCCTCTAAGCTGAGCAGTGAGCAATCGCTCACTTAAAAATCATCATCAACTCAGAGTTTTCCAAACCTGCCCAGAAGCCGAGAGGGAAAGAGTGAGAAGGAAGGAGAGAGAGAGGAAGAGAGGAAGAGAGAGAAACAGATAGAAAAAAGAGAGGAAGGAAAAGAAAAAGAAAAAGAATGGGAGTAAGAAAGAAAGAAAATCAAAATCTAGTTTGAAACTAGCTCAACTATTTAAGTGGCATTTTGATATTGATAGAGTTGCCCTATTATGAGCTCACTGTTATAGACACACAGTACAGTATTTTATTTGGAAATTCTCTGAGGCAAAACAGGGTGGGTTTTTTATTTGTTTGTTTGTTTGTTTGTTTACTTATTTACTTATTTACTTACTTACTTACTTATTTACTTATTTACTTACTTACTTACTTATTTACTTATTTACTTATTTATTTATTATTTGTGTGCCGCCCAGTCCCGAAGGGACTGCCGCTCAGACACTATGCTTTTCTGCCCACCCCCCCAAAAAATTAGAGGCAACACTGACCCCAACTCTAGGGCCAGCCATAGGTGGTATTTGTCAGTTCTCCAAACTATTCAAAATTTCCGCTACTGGTTCTCCAGAACCTGTCAGAACCTGCTGAATTTCACCTAACCATTACACAAGAACATAGGGTTCTATATACCACATATGCAGTAAATGGCCGCCATTCGTGGTCCTACTGGAATGCTCCAGTTAGTTGCAGTTAGTAAGTTGAATCCAAATTAAGCAATGTTTGGAATAGATCCATTGAGATCAAAATGATTAACAATTTCCATCAGATCTGATGGTATCATTACTCAATATGATTAAATCTGGATATGTTTAAAAGAACTTCACATTGGTTATAATCAAGACTAGCAACCAAGTTAAAAATGGCAAATGATATCCAGATATTATATATACCCATGTGTTCTGCCGGCATGTTTCAACCGCCCGTAATTACAGGGTAATTAGTCCAGGAAGACACACAGCACACGATAAAAGGAAAACCCAAAAGTTAAATGTCAAAGGGATTTTCTGGTACACACAAGGCGCAGGTTCAATGCAATCCAATTGCTCACCGAATAACTGGGAAATTGAGTTTAATTCTAAAGTCCAGAGAGTCCACACACAATCTTGAACAGCACAAAAACCACGATCTTGATGAAACAATGAATCAGATAAACTGCCATGAGGCTAAAACACCAGGCTGCACTTTTATCTGTAGCACTAATTACAGCAACCCCACCCAACCACAGGTGGCCTCATTTTCTCTTGTAATAATCCTTCAGTTGTTGTCTCCTATGCATCAATCTATGCATGCATGGATGTGTCATGAATTCTTGTTCAGAATCCAGGGATGGTACAGATGATTGATATCCTTCTGGGCTGTCTGCCAAACTCCCCTCTTCCCTGTCACTCATGCTTCCTTGGTCAGAGGAGGCTTCGTCAGCAGATTTCATCAGGAGCAAAACAGGGCTGCAGCATGTGGATGTTTCCCCCACATCCACCTGCACATTCCTTGGGGCAGAAGCTGGGCCAGAGCTAACCACAACACCCATGTATCCATAAACACACACACAACATCCTTACTCACCAAGGAATCCTCCAGATTTTTGGACTTCAAACATTCTTAATTTCCAGCCAGTATGACCAAGTATTAACACAAGAGTGTTGAGTCACTCTAATAAATTTTATTTTCACATCTCTGAGAAATCTTCATTGTTATAATACATAATATCTACAATAGATTCTCTCTCTCTCTCTCCCTACATCCCATCATGTATAGTAACATGTGGATTTTAAAAATGGATACCACTTTACACATACACGATGGGAGCAATAATAGAGCAAGATTACATGTCATCCATGAAAGTAATTTAACTATCTGTCATTGTAATCCATGCATTGGTTTATGGATCCAGGATCCCAGAGGGAGTGTCAGAAAATACCTACAATGTCTCCGAGCACTGATGTTGCATTTGGATTGCCAATGTATTTGACAGATATGAAAACTCCCATGCCTCTAGGCAGTTCCCTTGAGCCAGCTGCCCTCCCAAGCAGCAATTTATGTGCAATTAAGAAGCATCCATACCGCCCATTGTCACACCCCAAGTTTCCAATGGCATTTGGGTCAGTAATAATGCTTTGAAAAATAACCCCACTGCGTAAACTAGTGTACCTATGATAGCAAATATTTTCCCCAAACAAAATCCAGGTTACCCTGGTGCCAAAAAAAAAAAAAGCAGTTTGAAACTTTTGAGATAATTCAGCAATTTCATCACAGATTCAAGCCCCAGAAACTTAGAGGTTTTCTAGGCTTGTTCTGTTCAGATTTGAGAAGCAACTGATCAAATTGAATCTTGGAAATTAATTTTTTAAAAGTTTGTAGGCTCCTATAATACCAAAGAATCAATGTTCCTGGAGTTTCCTCTTAAAGGATTGTTGTCCTTCTAGAGCAGTGTTTCCCAACCTTTTTTGAGCCGCGGCACATTATTCATATTTTCAAAATCCTGGGGAACACTGAACGGGGGGTGGGGGGGTGGCTAAAGAAATGTTTTGACAAAAAAAAATCTTCCTCCATTTCGCTCTATTTCTCCCTCACTCTTTCTCTCTCTTCCTTCCTTCCCTTCTTTCTCTCTCTCCATCCCTCTTTCTTTCTTCCTCTCTTTTTTGCTCTCTTTCTCTCTCCCTCCTTCCCTCCCTATATGTCTTTCTCTCTCCCTTGCTCTCTCTGCCTCTCTTGCTATCTCTCTTTCATTCTCTCTCTTTCTTTCTTTCTCTCTTTCTCTCTCTCTCTGTCTCTCTTTCTCTGTCTCTTTCTCTCTCTCTTGCTAGCTCTCTTTCTCTCTCTTTCTCTTTCTCTGTCTCTCTCTCTCTGCCTCTCTTGCTATGTCTCTCTTGCTCTGTCTCTCTTTCTCTCTCTTCCTTTCTTCTCTGCGGAGGCCGGTGAAGGTTTTTCTTATTTTAAATGTTCCGAGTGGCAGGGGGATGCGGAGCCCGCACGCACACACCCCCGACATTCCAAATTCTGCCTCAGCTGTGAGAAGAACGCCTGCCCCGCCTGTCCTGCAGCCCTTTCGCTGACAGCCTGGGACAAAAGCGCTCCATGAAGGGACTGCAAGAGGGGCCGGGCGGGCATTAGCAGCCAGATGAGGAGGACGAGAAGCCGCTGCAGCCACCCCCAATCCCCCGCCTTCCCTGGGTGCCTTCCAAAGGCCCCTGGAAAAAGGCAGGAGGTAGCAACAAGGCGCGAGGACAAGCAGGCAGCTTGGCGGAGGGGAAGCGCTGAGGGGCTCTCCTCCTTCCCCACCCCCGCGCTTCTCTCCCGCCCTGGCTTTTGCTTTGCCCACAGATTTCCCCGCAGTTCAAAAGGAGGCAAGAGGTGGCCTGGATGAAATTGCGGGGAAATCATGGGGCGAAGCGAAAGCCAGGGCGGGAGAGAAGCGCGGGGGTGGGGAAGGAGGAGAGCCCCTCAGCGCTTCCCCTCCGCCAAGCTGCCTGCTTGTCCTCGCGCCTCGTTGCTACCTCATGCTGCTCCCACCATGGCTGTGCGCGGTTCCGGTGCCCCTGGCTGAAGGTCGTCCTGTGGCTGGTCTTGGGCTTTATGGTGGCTTCCTGGATCCCTCTCCTCCCTCCGCCTGTGTCTACCGCCAGCGCCTCATTCCTCGGAGCTGCCGCTTCGTTCCAGGCAGCCCAGCCATGCTGCCGTAGAAAGTGCAGAGGTTATTGCCGCCACCTCTGCCTCCACTCAGGGAGCCACCGTGGTTGAGCTGAGGGAGAGGAAAAGGCGCGGTGACCACGGTGGCTCCCTGAGTGGAGGCAGAAGCGGTGGCAATAACCTCTGTGCTTTCTACGGCAGCGTGGCTGAGCTGGACGGAAGGAAGCGGCAGCTCCCACTCGAGGAACCCACGGCAACGGGCGACGGCTTGGTGGGAGGCGACGGCGGGAGACACAGGCGGTGGGAGGAGAGGGAACCAGGAAGCGACTGTGAAGCCCAAGACCATCCACAGGACGACACTCAGGCAGGGGCGCCGGCAGCGCCCCACCCAGCTTGAGCTTCTCGCGGCACACCTGGCCATGTCTCGCGGCACACTACTGTGCCGCGGCACACCGGTTGGGAAACGCTGTTCTAGAGGACGTTTATTTATTTGATTTTTATCTATTTATTTGATTTTTTAATGCCGCTCTTCTCCTTAGACTCAGGGCGGCTTACAACATGTTAGCAATAGCACTTTTTAACAGAGCCAGCATCTTGCCCCCACAATCCGGGTCCTCATTTTGCCCACCTCGGAAGGATGGAAGGCTGAGTCAACCTTGAGCCAGTGATGAGATTTGAACCGCTGACCTGCAGATCTAGCAGTCAGCTTTAGTGGCCTGCAGTACTGCACTCTACCCACTGCGCCACCTTGGCTCATATAACTCATATAATGTTAACTCTTCTAAATTCTGCACAGCTCCTTTTTGCCTCTAGGCCGAACCCAGGGCCATTTCAAGGCAGTTAATTTATTCATAGGTATGGCTAGCTGATGAGGCCAAAATAAGGCCGAAATAGATCTATCCTAGTCTCCCTTAATTTTCAAATTCAGCTTAAACATGTGACATATATATATATATATATATATATATATATATATATATATATATATATATATATATATATATATTCGACACAAAATGTAACCCTTCCCTGGTACAGAGCTGAAGGGATTGGATACTGTAGCCTAGAGGATAATTCTCTGCCTTACAAGGCAAAGGTTGCAGGTTCAAGTCCCAGTGGGTATGGCTAGCTGATGAGGCCAAAATAAGGCCGAAATAGATCTATCCTAGTCTCCCTTAATTTTCAAATTCAGCTTAAACATGTGACACACACACACACACACACATATATATATATATATATATATATATATATATATATATATATATCTCCAACCAAACATAATAATAGCAAAAAGAAAATCACCACAAATAACTTGCTTTGACCTCAATCTAAATATCCATGTCTGCCAATCTGCACTTCTATATTCTATCACTCACCTTTCCTTTCCCTCTTTCTCTCCTTCTCTTTCTACTTTCTTTGACTCTCTCTTCCCCTTTCTTCTCTAACCTCTCCGCCCTCTTTCTCTTCCTGTTAGGATTCTTCAAGGCTCTCTACACAATTTGTTTCTGTAAGAATTCCCCCTCCACCTCTTTAAGACAGAAATAGCTGTGATGAAGAAGCGAAGTAAGCAGACAACATCCCAACTGCTAGCAACAAGCCTCTAAAATTGTACCAAACCAATGCAGAAAGGGTGATACTGAAAAGTATTGAGACGCCAGACCAAGTGCTAAACAGTGGTTCCCTTTATTCAGCTCTTTCTGCAAGTGACAATCAGCTGGGAACTCACCAGCCGGCAATGAGAAACTCGGCTCTATTTATACTCTTAAGGCTCGCGCCAAAAGAGCTGTCCTGCGTCTGAGCCAATCAGACGCCTCCTAGCATTTCCAATCTGCCTGGTAACAGCATTCACCTCAGGCAACTATTTACATGGCATATTAACATACTCAACACCCCTCCCTCCTTAGTCAAGTGCCAACTGTCCATCAGTTGAGCCATGTGATGAAGTCCTCCAATCGAGTGGGTCTGCGCGAGGCTCGCTCAGACCTGCGCAGATCAGTCGAGTCTGGGACTTCGTTGGTGGAGGTTGGCTCTCTGTCGGATCCGGAGCCTGGCTGGGCCCGAGTGGGGGCTCCGGCCTGCAGCGATGTCCGGATGGAAGCTGAATCGACGTCGGAGGAGGATGATGGTGGCTCGTTGGTGTCGCGGAAACGTTCCAGCCTTGGTAAGCCCAAATCTACATCCAATAATTCGGGTTGTACATAAGAGTCTGCTTTGGGGGAAGAGGTTACAATGGCGGTTTGCGTATTTTCAGAGTTAATCCGCCCTCTTAAGTAATCAATGTGCCGTTTCCAAACACGGCCATCCTCTAATTGTATTAAATATGTTTTAGGTCCCTTTTGTTGTAGGACTTTCCCTTTTACCCATTGAACTCCCCCATCGAAATTCCGGGCAAATACATTTTGGCCTAGAAACATACTTCTTTCAGGTAAAACAGACATCTCACCTTGACCCATGGTATTTGAATAGCGAGGGTGTAACCTGTCTAAAGGAGACCTTAGTTTCCGCCCCATTAAGACTTCTGCAGGGCTTCTATGGGTGGCAGCATTTGGAGTAATATGTTGCATTAACAGGAATTGGTCTAATTTATTTTGTATTTCCCCAGGGCCTGCTCTGCGCAGCGCCTCTTTCGCCACCCGTACATAACGTTCAGCCAACCCATTAGCCCATGGGGAGTAAGGGGAGATTAGCGCATGCCTGACCCCTAGATTACTCAAGAACACCTCAAACTGTCGAGCGGTCAGTTGTGGCCCATTATCTGAAACAAGGACATCAGGACACCCATGGGTTGCAAACAAATGATACAGGGCCTTAATAGTGGCACATGTTGTTATATTTTGCATAGCCACTATCTCTACCCACTTAGAAAAAGCATCTACGACAACCAGGAAGTACTGGGACCCAATGGGGCCAGCGAAGTCTATATGTATCCTGGACCAAGGTCCAGTGGCCTCTCCCCATTCTACGGGGGCAGTTCGAGGGGGATTTGGCCGTGACTCTTGACAGGGGTCACACCGGCCTACCCAATGCTCAATATCGAGATCTAGGCCCGGCCACCACAGGTATCCCCTTGCCAAACCCTTCATTCTGACAATGCCTGGGTGTCCCACATGTAACATAGTCAGTACCTTTTTCCTAAGTGTAGTTGGAATGACCACTCGATCCCCCCATAGTACACATCTTTTCATGTAGGACAATTCTAGTCGCTTTGTCTTAAAGTCTGCCAGTCCCCCCTCTTCTGGTCCCCCATGCCAACCCCTGTGAATACAATTTATTACTGTTTGAAGAATGGGATCTGACTTAGTATGCTCAGCCACTTCCCTGGCTGAAGTTAGAGGGGTTTCTTCTATTTCTAATAGTAGTACATCATCAGAAGGAACTGGGTCTTCCCCTCTTTGTGCCAAAGGGCACCTGCTTAGTCCATCAGCGTGGCTAATGGACTTACCACCCTTATGTATTAAGGTATACTGATAACTGGAGAGGAATAGAGCCCATCTAATTAGTCTAGGAGACATGAACGGAGGGGTAGGTTTATCTGAAGGCAACAGTCCCAAAAGGGGTTTGTGGTCTGTTATTAATTCAAACCTCCTTCCAAATAAGTAATTATGAAATTTCTTAATGCAAGCTATTAAAGCCAGGGCCTCCTTATCCAATTGGCTATAGTTTCGTTCGGAAGGGGTCAGTGTTCTAGAGAAAAAAGCTATAGGTGCCTCAGTGTTGTCTGGCATTACGTGGGCCAATACTCCGCCCACCCCATAAGCCGAAGCATCGCATGTAAGCCTTATGGGCAAGACTGAACTGTACTGCACCACCACACTATTAGAAGTCAACAAGGTCTTTATTAGAGAAAATGCTTCGCGTTCAGGTCTGCCCCAGGTCCAGGGAATTCCCTTCTGAAGGAGTCGGTGGAGGGGTTCTGCGACCGTTGCCTTCTGTCTCAAAAAAATAGAATAAAAATTCAGAAGACCTAAAAAAGCTTGTAGTTCAGTCTTATTGGTTGGTGCAGGTGCTTCGGTAATTGCTTTTAATTTATCAGTTGTGGGGTGGATGCCCTGACTGTCTATTCTATACCCTAGAAATTCAATGCTAGTGGTGCCCCATACGCACTTGTCTGCTTTTACTCTGAGCCCCTTGGATTGGAGTCGTTGTAGCACAGCCCTGATTCTCTGGTTTAATTGGGGAATGGATTTAGCCGAAATTAGAATATCATCGAAGTAGGGTATGGTTCCTTCAAGACCCGTTAACACTCACTCCATTAGACTCTGAAATATCCCAGGGGCTATGCTTACCCCGAATTGCAATCTGGTGCATCTGAAAGCACCTCTGTGCGTGACAATTGTCTGAGCCAAAGAGGTAGGCTCATCGACCGGAAGCTGCAGGTATGCCTGAGCAAGATTGATCTTTGCAAAGACTTTTCCTTCTCCTAGGGAGTGTAGGAGGTGCTGAACTACTGGTATGGGATAGGGGTGATGCTGAAGGGCCTTATTAATAGTAGACTTATAGTCCGCACAGACTCTAAGCGAACCGTCCGGTTTTAATGGTGTGACAATTGGAGTCTCCCATGGCCCTTGCTCTACAGGGACTAGGATTCCTTGAGCAATAAGTTGATCTAGCTGGTGGTCTAGTTTAGGCAGTAAAGGTAAAGGAACCCTTCGTGGCTTCAGGCGAATGGGTGGAACCTTTGGGTCTATGGAGAAAGAGATAGGGTCCCCCTTATAAGTTCCCAAAGTGGGGCTGAATACTTCAGGAAACTCATGTACAAAATCTGGGGTATCAGAGGGGGACTGAACTAAACAGATGCCAGAGATCTCAATTCCTAAGGGGGCCATCCAGGTTAACCCAAGGAGGGAATGCCTTGCCCCATCCACAATTACCAAAGGTAGGGAACATTTAACAGATTTGAATTGTACAGGAATATCAACTTTACCCAATACAGGGATGACATGTCCCTGGAAATCCCTTATAATCAAAGCAGTTTGAGTTAACTTAGATTTACAAACATTTGGCATATACATTTTGAATTTGTCCCAAGGCATAATAGAGTGCCTAGACCCGGTGTCCAGTTCTAAATCACAAGGCTTGCCATTTAAAAGTAGAGAAATAATGATTTTGGTGCCTTGCGTTGTATTTGCGCAATTTACGTAAGTTTGACAGTTACCTCTGTTGTAGTCGCGGTTAGCGGCTGAGTTGTTTTTCCGGGTAAAAGATCTTGGAGGCCGGTTTTCGCGGGCTTGTGGAGCCTGGTAGGAGAAACGCTGTTGGCGAGGAGCGGAAAAGGTTTCTTCAGGCAGGGGAGCCCGGCAGGCCTCAGCGATGTGACCGCGCCGATTGCAGCGGCGACAGATGGCGTCCCGAAAAGGGCAGCGAAGTCGCGGATGATTTCCCCGGCAACCTGGGCATGGGGCTGGTGTGCAAGGGTATCTCGGTTGTCTTGAGGGGTCGGTCGGAAGCAGGAGGCATGTGTCGTCGGCGGCGGCTGGAGGGCTGAGGTCGTCTGCTTGATCAGCTGCGGAGGAGATTTTGGAGACTGTTTCTTTGTTCTCGTGGCTTTGGAGGTCTTTGGCTGCTGCTTCGGCGACCTCGGCGGTCTGGGCGAGTTTAATGACGTTTTGCAAAGTAGGTTCGTCCTCGGTGAGGAGTTTGTTGCGCACTGTGGCGTTTTTCATGCCGAATATAATCGCTTCTGTTAGTCGGGCTTCTGGGCTGTCAAAACGGCATTTTGACAGTACCGTTCGGAGTCTGGTGGCGAATTGGTTAATAGACTCAGCTTCTCGTTGGGCCATCCTGGAGAACTGATGGCGGTATACCACAGCCGGCTTCGTGGGTTTGAAGTGACCCGCAAGCTTGGATTGTAAGTCTGGCCACGGCACGTTCTTGGCTGGAAGCGGATCGGTGAGCGTTTGAACCAGATCGAAGATTTCGGGGCCGCAATAGTTGAGGAAGATGGCTCGTTTTCTGTCGTCTTCGGCGGTCCCCATACCGGCGGCTTCCAGGAAGATTTCGAAGCGGGTCATGTAGGCTTCCCAGGACGCTTTTTCGGGGTCGAAGTAGTCGGGTGCTCGGCCGATCTGCGAAGGATTCATCTTGCTCGTAGGTTCTCTCCGGTTCTCGTCGCCAGTGAAAAGTATTGAGACGCCAGACCAAGTGCTAAACAGTGGTTCCCTTTATTCAGCTCTTTCTGCAAGTGACAATCAGCTGGGAACTCACCAGCCGGCAATGAGAAACTCGGCTCTATTTATACTCTTAAGGCTCGCGCCAAAAGAGCTGTCCTGCGTCTGAGCCAATCAGACGCCTCCTAGCATTTCCAATCTGCCTGGTAACAGCATTCACCTCAGGCAACTATTTACATGGCATATTAACATACTCAACAGATACGCCAATTGAAAAATTGAAAAAAGGAACTTGCAAAAAGCCTTTTTGAAAAAATAATCTCTCACTTTTCTGATGTCCTAAGCCTAGCCTGACAATAAAGAAAGCCTCCTTACAGGTCCAGTGTACAGCCTAGCTGTTTCTAATTGCTGGGTTTGTAGGATGTTAGGAAGGTTGTTATAGTTTTGTCAAGTCTGCCCCCCACCCTCATGAAGATTCCCGCCTCCCATCATTTGCTCCAGTGAGATGTCAGGCTAGATAGTGTTGTGGTTCAGCCTGAGGCTGCTCAGGGACCGGCTGTGTCTCTGCTGGCTCCATGCCCGGAGGAGGATGACAGCGAAGAGGAGGGGGCTGAACAGTCGGATGGGGGAGAGGAAAATCAGGAATGGGATGAAGGAGAACAGCATGAGTGCCCCGGGGGGGGGGGGGGGCTCTCCCCAGCCAGTAGTTTGGAGTCATTAGGTGATGAAGCTCAAGCCGTCATTGACATGCGACAGAGACGGTCAGATCAAAGAAAGGAGCAATTAAAGAAGTATTATCAGCACTGAATTAGGAACAGCTGGGTTTCGGTATGGTCCTCCTTAGCAGGCAAGCCCTTGAAGCCATGTGGAGTGTTATCAGTTTGGAGTTGTTTTATCCTGTCTTGTTTCTTGGCGTCTCTGTTCCTGGCTTGTGGCCCAGCAGCTTTGGAAGACCCGTGGGAGGTGTAGGTCTGCTATCTACAACCTCGGCTTGGCAGCAAGAATTCTGTATTGCTGCATGGACGTTTGCCTTCGTGGATATATATATAAACATTTGATGGAGTCACAAAATATGTGAGTGTATAAGGCATTCACACAATTTAGACTTGTTGTAGCGTTCATTCCTGAGTCAGTATGAAATACACTTCCTCTGAGAAGTTCAATCAGGCTGAAACCAATTTTATAAACATGACAGATGATACAAATGTTTTTTTTTTACGCATCTGAAGCAGATTAGACTTCCTCCCACCCCAAAATAAATGTATGGAAAACTTTAAGAGACGTCATTTGTGCCCAGATCTGTCAAGTGGGCAGATGAAGCTGGCATGACTAATAGAGAAGAAGAGAACAAGGAGTTGGATACATAAAAGGCTGAGTCATACAAGGCTTTGAAAAGAAGCTCTGCATTGCATGTCGATGGAGGTAGACGGTGGGCATGACGGTGACCAGCTCAAAGATGAGGGAGGCTGAATGTCAAGAAAGGAGGATAGTTACGGCTACAGCTGGACTTTTACATGAAAAGGATTTTTAGTGATGAATGAAGAAGCTCACTAACTCGAAGGGAGAACTGGTCAAAATGAGAAGATGTGAGAATATCTGAGATAGATTTCAGCAGGTTCTGACCAGTTCTGGCCAACCAGTAGCAGACATTTTGAATAGTTCTGAGAACACATAGCGGACATTTTGAGTAGTTCAGAGAACTGGTAAGTACCACCTGAGTGGCTCCACCCCATCTATTCTCTGCCTCCTGAGTTCCAGCTGATTGGGAGGAAATGGAGATTTTGCAGTATCTTTCCCCTGCCACGCCCATCAAGCCATGCCCATCAAGCCAGACCACACCCACCAAGCCATGCCCATCAAGCCAGACCACACCCACCAAGCCACACCCACAGAAACAGTAGTAAAAAAATTAAATCCCACCACTGGATTATATGTATAAGGAAAAGATGGAAGCGGACAAGGAATAAAGCCCTTTAAGAAAGGCTCAAATGTGTGTGTGTGTTTTAATGAAACGTCTTTAAACAATTTATGGGGCCGCATCCTCCCTCATACCTTGCTGCAGCCAGTAAGAGCCCACAGAGTTGGCCTTCTCCAGGTCCCGTCTGCCAAACAATGTCGGCTGGTGGGACCTCAGGGAAGAGCCTTCTCTGTGGTGGCTCTGACCCTTTGGAAACAACTGCCTCCAGAGATCCACATTATCTCCACCTTACCGGTCTTCTGTAAAGCCGTTAAGACATGGCTTTTCCAGCAGGCCTGGAATTAGGCCAATTGTAAGTATGTATGTTTTTTATATTATTGTTATTATTCATTTTTATTATTATATTTTAACTGTTTTTATTGTTGTTGTATTTATTCTGATTGTTAGCTGCTCAGAGTCCTTTTGGAGTGAGCAGCATATAAAGAAACAAACAAACAAACAAACAAACAAACAAACAAGCAAATAAATAATCTTTCCTCCAAAAATATAAGAGTCCTTACTGAAGGAGTGAAGGAGAAATTTTAGTATTTTTACCACACTGTGAAATCTTGTTATTGTTAATCAGGAAGGATATGTGTGGAAAAAGAAAATGGCTAAGGAGATGAAGTCTTCCACCTTCAGTGAAAGTCCAAGTACCCCTTCTCCATCCTAGCCCCCTCCTGAGACACATCCTGGATGGGAACACAGGGAATTATGGTCCTGGTACCTGGGCAAGGAGGGTACGATGCTGGGGAAATGTGAAATTAAAAAAGTTAAACGCTGTTCTGAAGGAAGAATGGATGACTATATTGTTGTGGTTAGCTATGGCCCAGCTCCTGTCCCAAGGACTGTGGGTGTGGGGGAGACATCCACATGCTGCAGGCCTGTTTTGCCCCCGGTGGAATCTGCTGATGAAGGCTCCTCTGACCAAGAAGACATGAGTGACAGGGAGGAGGAGAGTGTGGCAGACAGCTCAGAAGGAGATCAATTATCTAGCTCCTCCTTGGATTCAGAACAAGAGTTAATGATACAGCCACGCATGCAGAGAGCGATGCATAGGCAACAACAACTGAGAGATTATTATCAAAGAAAATGAGGCCACCTGTGGTTGGGTGGGGCTGTGGTAATTAGCAGTCTGTGGGTTTGGCCATTATGGAGGATTATCTGATCGTTGTGTTTCGTGACTGCTTTACTGACTTTGACCTTTTGTGTGCTGATTTTTCCCCGCTTTGAAACTAAATCAGAGCAAAGTGTGTTTCACTTTGTGAAAGAAGAAGGACTGTGAATTACCTCACAGCTGCAAGCTAAATATCACAGAACTGATAAGGGACTTGTACAAATTACCAGTTTGTTTAGAGACGAGTGCTCTTTGCTCTACCAAAAGAGGGCTTAGTTTAAGTGAATTTTCATTATAAAGAACATTGTTTTGAATCTTCAAACGTATGTGTGTCTGAAATTTATACCTGTGAATTTTTGGGAGGAGTCTACCAGAGAGCCCGACAGAACACTATATATATATATTCTTTCCTAACAATCCCTTTAAACCGATAGAAAGGGCTTCTTTAGCATGAAGGGGGGAAAACCATATGCAAGATGGAAAAGGGCAGTTTTCCTCCTGCCCATGAAGACTTTAGAGGTATTATACTCTGGAAGCAGGACTGCATTAAAAAAAAAAAAGCTAGAATTCAGAATCAGCCACCTTGCATTTATCATAACAAGAATTTATTGGCCATCCATTTTGAATTCAATGGTGCAGAAGTCGGTATCCAGCTGGGACTCCTCCTAAGTTAATGAGATGAAGTGCCTGTTAACAGAATTCACAATTCTGGGGGGAGGAGTTGAAGATATATATCCACCACCACACTTTTCCAATTGAAACCTGCTATGTTTCATATAGTCTTTGTACTCCTGAGTTTGCCAAGTTCCCAAGTACAAAGAGAAATTCATATGTTATGCAGAAGACATGTTGCATCATAGACCGAAGAGACGCTTTATGCCATATGGGCTGGGTGTGGATACATATCCATGGAAAAGAAGGATCAACGGGAACAATTGCCACGATTAATAAGGCCTTATAACACTAGAGCTGTATTATGATATCAGCGTTGTTTGCTTATGTACCTAAGCACCTGACTGGAAATTGTTCTCTAATCTTGCCCGAATGGATTTCTCCGTGTTTGTTAATGGAGCAGATGGTTAATGCTAACAACAGTGCCTGCTTGCATTTCTTTAACAGGTGATCAATTTTCTTTAGTTCTTACAGAGTTATCATTTGAATGATGGAGGAAGTAAACAAGCAATAGATCAGTGATAGTGAACCTATGGAATGGGTGCCGCAGGTGGCACGCACAGCCATATCTGCTGGCACACGAGCTGTTGCCCTAGCTCAGCACCAATATGCATGTTTGTGCTGGGCAGCTGATTTTTGGTTCGCACAGAGGCTTTGGGAGGGAGGTTTTGGCTTTCAGAAACCCTCTGGGAGGGATGGAAGGACATTTTTACCCTCCCCTGGCTCCAGGGAAGTCTTTGGAGCCTGGGGAGGGTGAAACACAAGCCTACTAGGCTCACCAGAAGTTGGGAAACAGGCCATTTCTGGCCTCCAGAGGGCCTCTGGGGGATGGGGGAAGCTGTTTTCACCCTCCCCAGGCATTAAATTATGGGTGTGGGCACTCGTGCATGCACAATAGTGTGTGTGCATGGTTTTTCGGCACCCGAGGAAAAAAAGATTCACCATCACTGCAGTAGATCAAACTCAACTGCATGAGGGCTTGATGAAGAAAGTGGCGGGTGGCAGTTGGTGCGCCCAGAAAAATCCAGAATTTGTGCATAGCTGCATACCCCGACACCCCATACAAGATTGGGCTTCTGTGCATGCGCAGCAGGTCAAATCTTGAGCAAAAATGCATGTGAGAGCGAGATTTTGGCTATTTTCGCCATTTTTTTGCTTCTGCCCATGTGCTGAAGCAAAAATATCACGGAAAATATCCAAAATCTCGCTCTAATGAGATTTGTTTTGCTGTGCTTGCTCAGAAACCAAATCTCGCACCGATGGGCACATGCGTGACCGATGGCCATGTGCGTGCTCACAACAGCCTCTGAGGGAGCTTCGTTAGGAGGAAAGAAGAGCCTTCCTTCACTGGATGAAGAATATATATACAACAAGTGGACTTATAAACCAAAACTTTTCTTCATCTAGGTCCATGATGGCGAACCTATGGCACATGTGCTCTGGTTCAGCTGATTTTTGCGACTTTTGGGAGTTAGGAAACAGCCTGTTTTCAGTCTCCGGAGAGCCTTTGGGGGTGGGGGAAGGCCATTTTGGTCCTCCCCAGGCTCCTAAAAAGGCTTTGAAGTCTGGGGAGAGTGAAAAATAGGTGTGCCATCATATGCCGGGAGAAGAGAGGTCATACATGCCTGCGCAGGGGGCCACATGGAATTATGGGTGTAGGATTGCAAGCACATGACCCCTGTTACCTCCTCCCTTTCAGCACATGAACCAAAAAAGGTTCGCCATCACTGATCTAGGTTAATTCTGTTTAGGGTAGCTTGAAAACAAATTCTACATTTTCCATATAAGAAAAAAATTGAGCTCAGATTTTTTTCTACCAAACTCATGTTGGAATTTGTAAATCCAGTTGTGTTGTTTGGATGATTCTTTGTAATGAAGAATACTTTGGAAGTTTTATAATTTAGCTGGACTGAACAGGCCTGCCAAGTTCTCCCATTAGATAAATACGTCATAATTCAGCAGGCTGCTGCATATTTGTTTGCTGGGGAAAAGGAATTCAATTGTAATTTTGCTAACCAAATAAGCCAATTAAATCTCTGCAAACACGGATCATGGTTGACAGAAAATATCTGTTTTCATTTGTGTACTTTTTTAGAATAACTCCACCAGCATTTTCTTATCTTAGCTATTTTGGGGAAATAAAATTATAGATCAGTCTTATGTATAAGCAGAGGATCAGATGCCAAAGTTATTTCAAAAAGGGGGGGGGGAATCCTTGATGTAAACAAATGCTTCCTTTTATTTAGAACTCATCAAAACAGCTGTATACACAATTGTTGAGCCTTTCAAAAATATGTTGACAAAAGTATGTTGGCTACTAGCTGAGTAGCTGAGTCCTACATGGACCTTTAGTACCAGTGCTGACAAATAGTGCAGCAGCAGCAACAATACTATATAATAATAATAATAATAATAATAATAATAATAATAATAATGCAGAAGGACTAATACTGGCGGCACAAGAACAGGCCATTAGAACAAATGCTGTCAAAGCCAGAATTGAAAAATCAACAGACGATCCAAAGTGCAGACTCCGTAAAGAAACAGATGAAACAATCGATCACATACTCAGCTGCTGCAAAAAGATCGCACAGACTGACTGCAAGCATAGACAAGATGCTGTGGCACAGATGATCCACTGGAACTTGTGCCGGAACTACCATTTACCAGTGGCAAAGAACTGGTGGGATCATAAGCCCGAAAAAGTGGTCGAAAATGAGCAAGCAAAACTACTGTGGGACTTCTGACTTCAGACTGACTGAATTCTGAAGCATAACACACCAGACATTCTGATTGTGGAGAAAAAGAAAGTATGGATCATCGACATCGCAATCGCAGGAGACAGCAGAATTGGGGAGAAGCAGCTAGAGAAATTCGTGAAATACGAAGATCTAAAAATTGAGCTGCAATGACTCTGGCATAAGCCCGTGAAAGTGGTCCCAGTGGTACTTGGCACGCTGGGCGCAGTGCCAAAGGATCTCAGCGGACATTTGAAAACCATCGGAATAGACAAAATCTCCATCTGTCAATTGCAAAAGGCTGCTTTACTGGGATCGACAAACATATTTCGCCGCTACATCACGCAGTCCTAGGTGCTTGGGAAGCGCTCGACTGGTGATGAAATACGAAATCCAGCATAGTGATCTTGTTTGCTATGTTGTATTGAAATAATAATAATAATAATAATAATAATAATAATAATAATAATAATAATAATAATAATAATAATATACAATATATTAAGGAAACTATGCTGTAGCAAGTCTGAATTCCTGCTGTGTTTGTAGCCATCAATATCTGACTTACAGGGTGTGAGTTTTACTGACCTTTCTGATGTAATATATATCAGAGAAGGTGTCGGAGCCACCTTCTCTATGTCAGCTTCGACGCTTTGAAACCAACTGCCTCCAGAGATCTGCACTTTCCCTACCCTACCTGGCCTCCCAGAAAGCCATTAAGACCTGGCTTTTCTGGCGTGCTTTGGACCATGAGTGACTGAGAGGATGTCTTCCGACCCCTGTCCTATTGTCTCTCCTATATCCCATATATCTCCTTTTCTATCCCTATATCTTTCTTCTATTCTCTCATTGATTATTTTATCCAATATTCTCTCTTCTATTCTTTCTCTAATTCTATTTCCTATTACCTTCTTTGTGTATTATTGTGTATTGGACAAAATGAATAAATAAATAAAAATAAAATAAATGTAGATGTATGATTTTTAAGGGCTATTATTATGTTTTTTATACATTTACTGTTTTATACACATCTGTTTTAAATTCTTATTATTATTGTGAGCCACCCAGAGTCCACTGAAGTTGGGCAGCATCTATATCCTAATAAATGAATGAATGAATGAATGAATAAATAAATAAATAAATATTTCCAGAGGCATTGCCTAATTTGCATTGTCTATGCAAATTATTAGGAATAAGTAAAATAGGGAGAAATGTTTTTTTTAAAAAAAGAAATGGTGGGCCTATTTTAATTTCCACCTATATAGTGGTACCTCTACTTAAGAACTTAATTCGTTCCGTGACCAGGTTCTTAAGTCGAAATGTTCTTAAGTAGAAGCAATTTTTCCCATAGGAATCAATGTAAAAGCAAATAATGAGTGCAAACTCATTAGGAAAGAAATAAAAGCTCGGAATTTGGGTGGGAAGAAGAGGAGGAAGAAGAGGAGGAGGACAGTCGCTGCCGAAGGAAGAAGGTGAGGTGAGGGGAATAAAAAAAAAATCCAAAACTTTAAGGCTTAAAAAAAAAGAGGGACTCTGAGGCGGCGAGGAGAAGCACATGCCTCCAATACTGCCAGTGTGAGGCTACCTCCCATATGCTGCCTCCTATACACTGGCTGCTGCTGCTACCTGCTGCCTCTTCCTTCCCCTGCTGAAGGGCTCCCCTCTCTTGTCACTTGCTTGCTTTGTAGCTGGCGCCTTTCCTTCACTGTGGTGACTCCTCGGCTATCCAGAGCAAAGGGAGCGGTTCTTTTCTCTGGGCATTGGCAGAGGTTTATTCCCTCTCCAAGTGTCCAGAGAAAGGGAAATGCTTTGTTTGCTCTGGACTGCCAAAGCCTCCTTAAGCACCACCAAAAGGCTCCTCTGGCAGCCCAGAAAAGCCCGAGTTGGCCAGGATTAAAGGGGGAATGGCAAGAAACTGACTGGGCCTTTGTGCCGCTCTCAAATTTCCTGGGAAATTTTTCCAGGCTCAGGTTCTTAAGAAGAGGCAAAAAAAATCTTGAACACCCGCTTCTTATCTAGAAAAGTTCTTAAGTAGAGGCGTTCTTAAGTAGAGGTACTACTGTATTTGTATTTACTTTATATCTACATTAATTAATCAAATTAAATGCATATATATATGCATTTAATTTGACTTTTTAATATATGTATAGTAGAACCTCGACGTACGAATTTAATTGGTGCGGGAAGGAGGCTCGTAAGTTGAAAAGCTCGTATGACGAAACATTGTTTCCCATAGGAATCAATGGAAAAGCGATTAATGCATGCAAGCCCAAAAATAAGAAACCGGCCGCCACCACCGAAGGAGGCTTGAGCCTCCCAATCCTCCCCGCACCTTTGCCATGCATGTCAGGAGAGAGAGGGAAGGAGGGAGAGAGAAGCAGACGGGCAGCAGCCGCAGTGGAAGCCAAGTCTCACTCCGGGCTGTGCCCCCTCTGAGCGCTCACCGCCTGTCCCTGTCAGCGGCCCAGCCACCTTCACCCGCCCGGACAACCGCCAGAGAGGCTCCTCCGGAGGGGCGCACGGGGAAGGGCTTGAGCCGCCTTCTCCTTTCCCCGTGGGAGCGCCGCACCTCTTGTCTGCCCAGCCTAAGAGGCACGAAACCGGTGCTCATGCCGAGCGGCCCGCCTGGAACGCCAGCAATGCCGCCGGGCCGATTGCCGAGCGGGGGCAGGGCGCGGAAGGAGGCGAAGGCGAGGAGAGCGCTGCTAACTGCAAGAATCTTGTAGAAGTTTGCCCGGGGGCGCTGCCCACATCTCAGAAGGGAAGAGGCGTAGGGAAAAAGCGGGGCGAAAAGTCCTGAAAACACCGCCAAAGCAGACATCCCAAACCGTACGCGAGGGAACTCTCAGGAAGAAGGATGAGTCAGAGGCAGGTCTTGCCGGGCCGATGGGGGCCGGTGCGGTGGCGCCTTCGCCTCCTTCCACGCCCCACCCCCGCTCGGCAATCGGCCCGGCAAGACCTGCCTCTGACTCATCCTTCTTCCTGAGAGTTCCCTCGCGTACGGTTTGGGATGCCGGCTTTGGCGGTGTTTTCAGGACTTTTCGCCCCGCTTTTTCCCTACGCCTCTTCCCTTCTGAGATGTGGGCAGCGGCCCCGGGCAAACTTCTACAAGATTCTTGCAGTTAGCAGCGCTTTCCTCACCTTCGCCTCCTTCCGCGCCCCGCCCCCGCTCGGCAATCGGCCCGGCGGCATTGCTGGCGTTCCAGGCGGGCCGCCCGGCATGAGCACCGGTTTTGTGCCTCTCAGGCCGGGCAGACAAGAGGTGCGGCGCTCCCACGGGGAAAGGAGAAGGCGGCGGCTCAAGCCCTTCCCTGTACGCCCCTCCGGAGGAGCCCCTCTGGCGGTTGTCTGGGCGGGTGAAGGTGGCTGGGCCGCTGACAGGGACAGGCGGTGAGCACTCGTATCCCAAATTTGGGCTCGTAAGTAGAACAAAAATATCTCTCCCCTCCTAGCTCACATCTCGAAATGCTCGTATATAGAGCAGCTCGTATGTCGAGGTTCTACTGTATGTATGTATTTTTATTATGTATGTATGTTTAGTTTAGTTTAGTTTATTAGATTTGTATGCCGCCCCTCTCCGAAAACTCAGCGGGCTCACAACATAATAGTAATACAATAAATTACAAATCTAATAGTAAAAGTTAAATCAGTTTAAAAACATTAATACATATTAAAATCCCTAACTATACAATCATACACATTCAACATAATCCATCATATAGTGAGGCCGAAAACATAATAAAAAAGGGGGAAGAAGGTGGTAATTATCCCCATGCCTGGCGACAAAGGTGGGTCTTCAGCATTTTATGGAAGGAGAGGAGGGTGGGGGCTATTCGAATCTCTGGAGGGAGTTGATTCCAGAGGGATCATGTATGTATATGGATGCACATATATTGCATAGATATACAAGTGCATATTCTCCAGGAAGGCCTACCGACAGGTAGAAAAATGATGGGTAATCATTTCCCCAGGAGGGCATAAAAGCAGGATCATTGTCCAATGGGTGTGTGTGTGTGTGTGATAGCCTGCAGTCTGGGCTGAATACTTTATAAGCTATTGCCAAAGTCTAAACAGGATTTTGATAAGCTGGTTTGAGAGTTAAGTTGGCATCAGCACAGGACAGGAGCAGTTTAAGCAGTAAGTGTAGATAAGCTGCCTAAATGCTGAACAATCAGAAAGGCTGAATGAAGAAAAATGAATGACGATGCCAGAGAAAATTGTCGCGCGCACCTCGGACTGCAAGCAGCACAAATCATTCGATATCAGATGAAGTAAAACTAGACTGCTCGTTGGGAACACTAATAACAAAGTGAAAGCTTAAATATTTTAAATAGATAATGTGAAAGCGAGAGCCACTGGGAAAGAGTGAAAAATCAAAGGCCATTGAAAAAAGAGGCTGACAGAGGACAAGTATTATAACCGAACGACACATATAGAAGCTTACAAGAACTCGTAGAAATAGTTGGTAACAGACAATCCTAGAAACATCACATCTTCCAGGTCCTGAAAAGTGAGAAGTGACTGAATAATTGAACAAATGTTTATATATCAAGAAAGAGGCTTAGAAGTTAAAGCTACTGCCTTATAGGCAGGCTGCCCAGGTTCAAATCCCAGTAAGGGTATGGCTGGCTGATGAGAGCTAAATAGCTTGTAATAGATCTATATTAGTCTCCCTTCATTTTCATTTTCAGCAAAAATATGTTACACATATAGAAATAGTTTGTTGGCTATAGCAATTGCCTGGATGGCCCCCGGAAGGGGCAGAGGAGCAAAAAGGAAGCAGCATGCTCCCTCCCATATTTGGGTATTGTTGTGGTTAGCTCTGGCCCTGCTCCTGCCCCAAGGACTGTCGATGTGGGGGAGACATCCACATGCTGCAGGTCTGTTTGGCCCCGGTGGAATCTGCTGATGAAGGCTCCTCTGACCAAGAAGACATGAGTGACAGCGAGGAGGAGAGTGTGGCAGACAGCTCAGAAGGAGATCAATTATCTAGCTCCTCCTTGGATTCAGAACAAGAGTTAATGATACAGCCACGCATGCGGAGAGCGATGCATAGGCAACAACAACTGAGAGATTATTATCAAAGAAAATGAGGCCACCTGTGGTTGGGTGGGGCTGTGGTAATTAGTGAGGCTGCTATAAATAGCAGCCTGTGGGTTTGGCCATTGTGGAGGATTATCTGATCATTGTGTTTCATGACTGCTTTACTGACTTTGACTTTTTGTGTGCTGATTTTTCCCTGCTTTGAAACTAAACCAGAGCAAAGTGTGTTTCACTTTGTGAAAGAAGGACTGTGAATTGCCTCACAGCTGCAAGCTAAGTATCACAGAACTGATAAGGGACTTGTACAAATTACCAGTTTTTTTGGAGACGAGTGCTCTTTGCTATACCAAAAGAGGGCTTGGTTTAAGTGAATTTTCATTGTAAAGAACATTGTTTTGAATTTTCAAACGTGTGTGTGTCTGAAATTTGTACCTGTGAATTTTTGGGAGGATTCTACCAGAGAGCCCGACAGAACAGGTATACCAGAGTGATTCGACAGAAAAAAACATATATAATTCTTCCCTGGTACAAGCTGATACAGGAGGAGAACCTTTGGCTTAGAGGTTAAAACTACTGTCCAGGTTCAAATCAAAGCAAGGGTATGCCTAACTGATGAGAGCTAAATAGCTTGAAATAGATCTATACTAGTCTCCCTTCATTTTCATTATCAGCAAAAATATGTTATACACACACACACACACACACACACACACACTTATGAAGCTTCCCGCCCCCCCCATTTGCTCTTTATTTCTTTTACGTACCTTATCTGAACATTCTTTTTCTTGCCGAAACAATCTAAAAATACTCAGCTTTGCTTCAAGAATCATCTATTGTATTTAGAAAAAGATGCTAGCTTCCAAACTGGATTTTCTGGGCAGACAACTGATCTTTCTTTCCTTGCTTCCTTCCTTGCTTCCTTGCTTCCTTCCTTCCTTCCTTCCTCTTCCTTTCTCTTCCTTCCTTCCTTCCTCCCTTTTCCTTCCTTCCTTCCTTTCTTTATTGGACTTGTATGCCACCCCTCTCCGTGGACTCGGGGCGGCTCGCAGCATATAGCAAAAACACAACAGTACATTTTATCCATTTTATACTAAAAGGTTCGTAAAATTTTAACTTAAAACATTCATTTTCATTCATCCAATAATTACACTAACAACATTCGTTGGACAGGGGGAGGTCTAATGTCCCCAGGCCTAGCGGCAAAGATGAGTTTTTAAGCTCTTTCGGAAGGCAAGGAGGGTGGGGGCAGTGTGAATCTCTAGGGGGAGCTGATTCCAGAGGGCCAGGGCCGCCACAGAGAAGGCTCTTCCCCTAGGTCCCGCCAGCCGACATTGCTTGGTCGATGGGACCCTAAGGAGACCAACTCTGTCACTTGGATTCATGCAGCAGAAGGCGGTCTTGGAGATAGTCTGGTCCTATGCCATGTAGGGCTTTATAGGTCATAGCCAAAACTTTGAATTGTGTCCGGAAACCAATCGGCAGTCCTTCCCATACATTAGAGTGAAATCTCCCCCACAACATTCTTATCCTAGAAAAGGTTTTTTGATAAATAGAAAGAACTGGAGACCTTTTCCCAAGGAAGCATAATCACAGCTTATAGCAACACAACAGTCGAGCCAATTGATATGGACTTCACTTGCCTGTCTTCTCTGTTTGACCCTGTGATATTTCCTCAATTATAAGAGAGTTGGGCTAAACAATGAAATCTTACATATACAGGACAATATTTGTCCCCTTTTCATAACCCACAAAGAAGATTGAAAAGGACAAGGATCCTTTGAAAACGTCTGACATCCAAATGAATGGAGACAACTGTGGAAAAATCTACAACTTAGGAAGAGCAAAGGCCTTATAATTCAGCTCCTGATCTTCTATGACAGGGGTGTTAAACTCAAGGCCTGCAGGCCGCATCCGGCCTGTGGGGTGCTTAGTTCTGGCCCACGGGGCTAACCTAGAAACAGTGAAGGACTGGCCTGTGGTACTTCTGCCAGTGAAAATGGGCTTCTGAGTTCTGTTTTCAGCTGTAACAACCATCTGCAAACCTCCGCCACTGAAAACAGAGCTCTAAAGGGTCTTCTCCCGAGCGCCATTTTAACTGGCAGACAATTGTAGGAGGCCATTGCAGCTGAAAATGGAGATTGGAGCTCATTTTCACTAGCGGAGTACTCAGGCCACCATAGTCACCAACAGGAGTGTTATTGAACTGGCCACAGCCTCCAAACGTCAATATTTTTCATCAGAATCAGTTTTGAACTGTCTTGTTACACCAAGACTGAATTTCATAATCTTTTAAAGGAAATATAAACTTTTTGAATGAGGGTTCTGAGGAAGTATCTATCCCCCCTCCATCCATATTGTCATGTTCTTCCAAAACTTCCCAAAAAAATAGTAAACCTTTGTAGTAATTCTGCACAATTTTTTCTATCCTGCTGAGTTTTTTTTAATTTATCCCCAAAATAAGTAATTGATGTTGCCCTCCCTAGGGGAATAAAAACACACAGAACCAACATTAATGGGCAAAAAAATTACAAGTTACAAGTAAATTTGCAATTTACTCAGCCTCCATTTAAGATGGTTCTACGTATGGGTGTATAATTGCGCAGGATTATAAAAGCTAGACTTTATAGGAAAAACGTTATGTTGGCTTAAAATTGATAGTTTAACTTTCAGAAATCCGAGTCAGGGAGGTCTTAGTAAATATCTACATTTTGTTTGTCCCAGGATTATGGCGTGTTCTATACGTAAAAGTAGCACCCCAAGCCTGGTGAACAGTGCTAGGGTTTTCCAAATGTAATGAAGGACAAATAGAATAGAATAAAATTCTTATTGGCCAAGTGTGATTGGACACACAAGGAATTTGTCTTGGTGCATATGCTCTCAGCGTCCATAAAATAAGATAAGATAAATGATTTAGAAGGAAGAATATCCCCCAAAAGCTTGCATTATTATCTAAACAAGACTATAGGACTGAATTGTAAGGAAAACAGACTTCAGCATTGGACCATGACAATAACCAAAGAGTTAATATTTCAGTTAATTACGGGACTTTCAGAGAATGAAAGTGATACTGTAGCTTTGTCACGGTTGTTCTTCTGTCAATTGATTGAGGTACCGTACCAATGGGACTTCCCTTTGATTTTAAATGCTAAAGTCTAATTATGGTTGATACAACCACTGGCCACCCAGTCATTGTTACACATAGCTGAAATACAGCAATTTCTAGTGACACTTTGATTGTGTAGTGCAGTCAGCTCCGATCATCCTTTTGTGCCTCCTGTGTCTGACATGTGGATCAAACCCTCTCCATTGTGCTGTGTCTTTCTAAAGAGAACAAAGAGAAATTGACAATGAAGTGGCTGCCAGCCCATTGCCGTAGTCCATATATCTACCCAGCTGTCATTACGTAATCTGAGCAGCTCTGCTAGCCCGGAGGAATATAAATTGTCCATCAGAGAGGTGAGGGGTTTAACTCGGAAAAACTTTTTGTTATTGCTGCTTACCATGGCTGCAGCAACAGCAGATATATAGAAATTCAAGTGTGGGAGGCTTTAAAATGTACTTTGGAGCTCCAGCTTCCAAGCTCAGGAGGATTTTGTTTTCATAAGAGTTATCCTGAGTAGGCACTTGACCCTTCACCTGAAGGAAAGCAGAAAACATGTAGTCTTCTCCCAAACAAATGTAGTGATGCAATATCTTGTAAAGATTAATATTTTGCTATACCCTTCTCCACCTTCCCTCCCTTCCCATTCCCGGCAATCTGGGTGTGCAGTGGGTGGAAAGTGAGAGAGATTCTTGAACATAATGTAAGTGCCAAAGCTGATAAAGTGTTAAAAAGTAATACTGTATGTTAAAATTCACAATTAATTAAAAGCAAGCGAGCATCACACTAAAATTGTGGAGTGGAGCAAATCACCTCAAGGAAGTATTTCGTGGAAAATGCATTAGAGGACATTTTTATTTCACTTCAAAAAAGACATTGAAACTCTGGAGAAGGTGCAGAAAAGAGCAACCAAAATGATCAGGGGACTAGAAACCAAGAATTACGAAGAGAGACTGCAGGAACTGGTCATGGATAGCCTAGAGAAAAGGAGGGCCAGAGCGGACATGAAAGCAGTCTACAGATATGCGAGGGGTTGCCACAGAGAGGAGGGGATCACTTTATTCTCCAGGGCACCTGAGGGCCAGACGAGGAACAACGGCTGGAAGCTGACCAAGGAGAGATTCAACCTGGAAATAAGGAAGAACTTCCTGACGGTCAGAACGATCAACCAGTGGAACAACCTACTAGCGGACGTTGTGAACTCCAATACTCTGGACATTTTAAAGAGGAAATTGGACTGCCATTTGGCTGGGATGCTATAGGGTTCCTGTTTAGACAGGGGGTTGGACTTGATGACCCGCATGGTCCCTTCCAACTCTAACAATAAACAAACAAACAAACAGACAGACAGACAGACAGACAGACAGACAGATAGATAGATAGATAGATAGACAGACAAACAAACAAACAAACAAACAAGTAAAATAAATAAAATAAGTAAAATAAGTAAAATAAATAAAATAAATATTCAAGTTTATTTACTTAGTGGAAACTTACTTCCAAATAATCAGATACTTGATTTCTACCATGAATGTTCACGATATATTTTTTGGTAATATTATCAGCTATATTAGTAATATAGACTGTATAAATCTATATGTGTGAGATCTTTTGGGTTCGTGTAACACCAATGAAATGAAATACCAGCCATATGATTATTAACATCATGTATTATCAGAAAAGTAAGATTACAAAATCAGAAACAATAATTTTAAAAAAAACCCAGCAGTATTTATAAACACAGACTGCTACAAGGATGGCAAATGTATTTCTCAAGTATTTATTTTTCAGAATCAATTTTTCGGAATCAATGCAAACTTTATTATAATCCAGTTTGGGGTTGTATACTGTGCCTGTATAATGAGTATGCCCATTATACCATCAATTTCTCCAGGGATAAATCCTTAAGGAAATACATTCCCTCTTAAAACTTGCTTTAATGTGCTATCTACATTACCATTTTTACAGCTGACTGCTATAGAAGGCAATGTAAAATTTTCCAACAGCGAACTTCAGTGCGTGCTGATTGTATTACTTTCTGAAATATTGACATGACCCCAGTTGATAGTAGTTTTAAATAAAGAAAACTATCTGAGGGCATGAAAGCAAGGCATGGGAAGTCCATTCTTGTCAGAACCCATTTCCACTTCTGATTTGACAGCCATTTTTTATGTCTGTCAAAACTTGTAATAAAAGGGGTGGAGCTTAAATCTCACAACTGTAGCTGCCATTTTTTACTTTTTCATCCCTCTTGGGATTGCAGGTCTCCTTTCCTCTTTCCTCCACAGCAAAAAAAGACTGTAACTGCTAGTGAAGCGTTGCGTTTGAATTGTAGTTAGATATATATATCAAGGTTTCTGGGAGTTCCTTGAAATTTAATTTAATTTAATTTAACTTAATTTAACTTAACTTAACTTAACCTAACCTAACCTAACTTAATTTATCTTAACCTAACCTAACCTAACCTAACCTAACCTAACCTAACCTAACCAAACCAAACCAAACCAAACCAAACCAAACCAAACCAAACTAAACTAAACTAAACTAAACTAAACTAAACTAAACTTCACTTCACTTCACTTCATTTCATTTCATTTCATTTCATTATTCTCTGCCACCCAATCCCGTAGGACTCGGGGTGGCTTACAACAATAAAAATAATACAATAATACAATAATAAAAAGAAGTCAAGCAACTGCAGTAAATAAAGCCCCATGACCCTAACAACCATTATAGACCCCAAAAACCCATCTAATAAACTTACATACCAAACAAACATAATTCGGGCATGTCTGATATTAGACTTCACGCCCCCCAGCCCTGTTGAGAAAGCCAGGTTTCAACAGCTTTTCAAAAGGCTAGAAGAGTGGGAGCAGTGCGAATTGGTTCCATAGAGCTGGGGCGGCAATAGAAAAGGCCCTCAAGGGGGCCACTCCCTAAAGCTCATGGGTGAGAAAGTGAGGACAAATAAAGGGAAATATTTCTTCATCCAGATGGTCGTTGGTTGGCTGGGAGGTATGTGGCATGATTAGCTATAACTACTTAGTTCAGAAGTGATACCAAGCTAGGATATTCCTTTTTTCACCCGTCCTAAATAGACATCTTCCTTCTTTCACATACACCAGTGTTTCCCAACCTTGGCAACTTGAAGATATTTGGACTTCAACTCCCAGAATTCCCCAGCCAGCGAACGCTGGCTGGGGAATTCTGGGAGTTGAAGTCCAGATATCTTCAAGTTGCCAAGGTTGGGAAACACTGACGTACACTATTTAAAGTCTTGCTGACAGCAGACAGAATACTTCTGTCACACGTTTGGCACAGTCTACACCTCCTACCTTTTCCCCATCTAAACCTCAACTATGATAGTTGCTCTATAACAAGTCAACCTTCTGTTCCAGTTTGCAATGGTGAGGAACTTTAGCAATGTCAGCCATTCACTAGCACGTCATGCTTGTTTTATGACCGGAGCAGCTGCCTACAAAATTCATTTTCAAAGATAGGCGTTTTCCCATCAGGGTTCAATTCAGGACTGGACCTGAGTTGAAAGCCTAGCTCAGTGCAAGCTGTTTTGCTTTGCTCTCCTTTATTCGCCTCATTCTTTTTCCCTCTTTCTTTTTCTTTTTCTCTCCCCCCTTATTCCCCTTTCTGCTGGGCATTTTATACTCCATTTCCCTTTGCGATGGTATTGAAAGCGCTGCTAATGAATCAATTTAAATTAAAGTTCTGTTGATATCTAAGCAGAGCATGTGTTCCAGGTTTAGAGCTGTGCCTGGCTATCAAAGGTATCTTCTTCTGTCAGGTAGGAGATGCTGTGGCTCACTTGCAGCTGGACAAAAAAGATAGAGCCGAGGTTTTGAAGAGAGGCCACAAGAAGCAAGTTAGGACTGGGGGAAATGCCTGTGACATTTGGTGAGAAGCTGTTGTAGAAATGGGGATGAAAAGGATGCAACACCCCCCCCCCTCCCGCGCGCACATACCAGGATTGTTCTGGCATAATAATAGATCAGTTAATTTCTTTTTTTAAAAATTAAAAAATGTAATTATAAACTGAAATACAGTGGTACCTCTACCTAAGAATGCCTCTACTTACAAACTTTTCTAGATAAGAACAGGGTGTTCAAGATTTTTTTTGCCTCTTCTCAAGAACCATCTTCCACTTACAAAACCGAGCCTCTGAAACTGTAACCAGAAAAGGCAGGGAGAAGCCTCCGTGGGGCCTCTCAAGGAAACTCCTGGGAGGAAACAGGGCCGGAAAAGGCAGGGAGAAGCCTCCATGGGGCCTCTCAAGGAATCTGATGGAGGAAACAGGGCCAGAAAAGGCAGGGAGAAGCCTCCGTGGGGCCTCTCAAGGAAACTCCTGGGAGGAAACAGGGCTGTAAAAGGTGAGAAGCCTCTGTGGGGCCTCTTTAGGAATCTCCTGGGAGGAAATAGGGCCGGAAAAGGCAGGGAGAAGCCTCCTTGGGGCCTCTCAAGGAATCTGCTGGAGGAAACAGGGACGGAAAAGGCAGGAAGAAGCCTCCATGGCGCCTCTCTAGGAATCTCCTGGGAGGAAACAGGGCCTCCACCATCCCTGTGGTTTCCCCAATCGCACTCATTGTTTGCTTTTACATTGATTCTTATGAGAAAAATTGCTTCTTACAGAACCTGGTCACGGAACAAATTAAGTTTGTAAGTAGAGGTAACACTGTACTATGATCTATTTTCTAGTTTTATGTTTCCCCCATTGGCATCATCATGGAGAAGGGATGAAAAGAAAACAAGATGGTGGACGGCAAGGGGGGTCATAATGGAAATGTTGTCCCTTTTGACCATATATTGATTCCCAAAGGGATGGGCTTCTATAATGAAGTCATGGCCTCCAGCATCTTGAAGGGGTTTTTTGTACATTATTATTATTATTATTATTATTATTATTATTATTATTATTATTATTAATTGGATTTGTATGCCGCCCCTCTCCGCAGACTCGGGGGGGCTAACAACAGCAGTAAAACAGTACAACAAAATCCAATACTAAAAAAACAGTTAAAAACCAATTGTATAAAAACCAATCATACATACAAACATACCCTACATAAAATTGTGAAGGCCTATGGGGAAAGTGTATCTTAGTTCCCCCATGCCTGATAGCAGAGGTGGGTTTTAAGAAGCTTACGAAAGGCAAGGAGGGTGGAGGCAATTCTAATCTCTGGGGGGGAGTTGGTTCCAGAGGGTCGGGGCCACCACAGAGAAGGCTCTTCCTCTGGGTCCCGCCAAGCGACATTGTTTGGTTGACGGGACCCGGAGAAGACCCACTCTGTGGGACCTAACTGGTCGCTGGGATTCGTGCGGCAGAAGGCGATCCCTGAGATATTCTGGCCCGGTGCCATGAAGGGCTTTATAGGTGATGACCAACACTTTGAATTGTGACCGGAAACTGATCGGCAACCAATGCAGACTGCGGAGTGTTGGAGTAACATGGGCATATTTGGGGAAGCCCATGATTGCGCTCGCATCTGCATTCTGCACGATCTGAAGTTTCTGAACATTTTTCAAAGGTAGCCCCATGTAGAGAGCGTTACAGTAGTCGAACCTCGAGGTGATGAGGGCATGAGTGACTGTGAGCAGTGACTCCCGGTCCAAATAGGGTTGCAACTGGTGCACCAGGCGAACCTGGGCGAACACCCCCCTCGCCACAGCTGAAAGGTGTTTCTCTAATGTGAGCTGTGGATCGAGGAGGACACCCAAGTTGCGAACCCTCTCTGAGGAGGTCAATAATTCTCCCCCCTTCCATCCATGCACAGCAGTTGTCCCACTCAGAGGTGGGCTGCTGCCCCCACAGGGGTGGTGGGGAGCAGTGGAGGTAGAAAAATTGAGCTCTTTTTAAATGAATCAAGCATACAATTTTTAAAAAAGTTTTGTAAAGAGTTTGACATGGTTTGATTCCTTTTCAACACGATGTTTTGAATATATTGATTTTAGCTTGCATAAAGAAGCCCAAGGAACATGGAAAACATAATCACAAGCTATTTATTTGAAAGATTAGATCAAAGTGTGGGGCATATTTGAGAGCTTGTTCCACTGATGTGGCTGTGGCAGGTCTGAAATAAACCAGAAATTCTGGATGAATTGGCTAATATGAAGAAAGAGAGTCCTTGATTAGAAAGCTTTCTGAATCATTGTAAATGGAGAAAAATGTGAACTAAGCCACTCCCACCCAGTCACATGGTATCAGACGCATAGCACAGCATTTCTAGGTTTGGTGTCTTCTAGATAGGCTGGATTGGATTGTTATAATCCAATATATTTCGATGGCGTATAGGTTGAGTACGGTAGATATGAGATATATGGATTTATGATTCCCCTTCATAGTTCCCTCTAAGCTGAGCAGTGAGCAATCGCTCACTTAAAAATCATCATCAACTCAGAGTTTTCCAAACCTGCCCAGAAGCCGAGAGGGAAAGAGTGAGAGGGAAGGAGAGAGAGAGGAAGAGAGGAAGCGAGAGAAACAGATAGAAAAAAGAGAGGAAGGAAAAGAGAAAGAAAAAGAATGGGAGTAAGGAAGAGAGAAAGAAAATCAAAATCTAGTTTGAAACTAGCTCAACTATTTAAGTGGCATTTTGATATTGATAGAGTTGCCCTATTATGAGCTCACTGTTATGGACACACAGTACAGTATTTTATTTTGAAATTCTCTGAGGCAAAACAGGGTGGGTTTTTTATTTATTTGTTTTATTTATTCATTCGTTCGTTCGTTCGTTCGTTTATTTATTTATTTATTTATTTATTTATTTATTATTTCTGTGCCGCCCAGTCCCAAAGGGACTGCCGCTCAGACACTATACTTTTCCGCCCCCCCCCCAAAAAAAAATTAGAGGGAACACTGTTCCCCTTGTGTTTAATCATACCAGACATTCTATATCAATGATGGCGAACCTTTTTTCCCTCGGGTGCTGAAATAGCATGTGCGCGTGCTATCACACATGCGCAAGTGCCTGCACCCATAATTCAATGCCTGGGGAGGGCAAAAACAGCTTCCTCCACCTCCCTGGAGACCCTCTGGAGGCTGGAAAAGGCCCGTCTCCCAACTTCTGGTGGGCCCAGTAGGCTCGTGTTTCAAGCTCCCCAGGCTCCAAAGGCTTCTCTGGAGCCAGAGGAGGGTAAAAATGCCCTCTCCCCCCCCCCCGGAGGCTCTCTGGAAGCTAAAAATGCCCTTCCAAAGCCTTTGTGCGAGCCAAAAATTAGGTGGTCTGCACACACATGCACGTTGGAGCTGAGCTGGGGCAATGGCTTGCGTGCCAGCAGATATGGCTCGGCGTGCCACCTGTGGCCCCCGTGCCATAGGTTCTCCATCACTGTTCTATATGCTCCAGTCTATAAGCCCAGAATCAAAGGAGCCCTGAATTTGTCTATCATCCTCCTTTAATCTGTAAAACCTCAGGCTGAGAGAGAGGGGTTCGTTTTTGGGGGGTTCCAAATTCTGTGAACCTCTGAAGCTCTATATTGTATTGCTCAGGAAGGCAGAAGCAACAAGAGCTCAGTTGACCCTCAAAAGCTAAGTAGAGGTGCATCTGCAATTTATGCATGGTATGTTTGTATGTATGATTGGTTTTATAACAAGGGTTTTTAGCTGTTTTAGTATTGGATTTTTACATTCTGTTTTTATCACTGTTGTTAGCCGCCCCGAGTCCATGGAGTGGGGTGGCATACAAAACCAACCAACCAACCAACCAACCAACCAACCAACAACCAACCAACCAACCAACCAACCAACCAACAACCAACCAACCAACCAACCAACCAACCAACCAACCAACCAACCAACAAACAAACAAACAAACAAACAAACAAACAAATCTGATTAGTATGAATGGGAGACCTCAGGAAGTCCAAAGGTTTTAAGCCAGACAGTGGACTGCACATCTACAGTGCATTTCTGCCAAGAAAGCCCTTTGGACATAAAGCTCAACTTGAAATAAATGTTTTTTTTATTTGTACTATATTATCAGGATAGAGCTGTGTGGTGGTCTAATGGTAAAGATGCTTGCTTCCCACTTGGAAGGTTGAGAATTCAATCCTAGGTAGCAGAGGTTTTTTTTTTAATTGTGTTATAAGGAAGTTTAATGCAATACAGTTAGTCCTCCTTATGTAAGAATCCATAACAGATCCATCACAGAATATCCATAACAAAATCCCTGTGGAGGTTTTTCTTCTTCTTAGTATTTACAAGTAAACTGCCCGACATGATGCATGTACTGAGATGACAAATCTGAGCACTGCTTGAGATTCTCCTAGCTATTAACACTATAGACTTCATTTTTTTTTAATGTTGTGCTCTTGGCTATAAAGAATTTTTTTAAAAAAAATACCACCAGAAATAAATCTTGCCACCAAAATATATGTGTCAGAAAAATCTTTTGCAGCAGTAAATTATGACAAGCAAAGAGACTGGAACTGGTTTTGCAAATTAAGGCCTTGTAAAAGTTGTCAATTTCTTAAATCCCTGGTTTTTAAAACCACATAATGAAGGATTGTTAAAGAGAAAATGTGTGCAGTGGTGGCACGTGTTAGCCAAATAAATGAAAAGTATCTGTAAAAAAAAAAATTAATGAAAAGAGTAAAAGGTAAAATAAAATTTGATTTGTGTTGATTTCAAGGACATCAAGAAGTGCTCGTGTAGACTTTTTCTTCCAGTTTCTTTTTCCTTTCTTCAGTCACCCCCACAGCCCTAGTATACAATGTACTCTCCCATCTAAATGCTAATCTGGCCATTTGTTGAATGAGCTTTCTTCCTCCTGGGGTTCCCACAGATTTCTCAGGATTCCAAACCAGCAGCGTCATTGCTGAAAGGTGAAATATGAAGTATACACATTACATTACAGAGAGCACTGATTGGCGAAGACTGCATTAAACCATTTTCGTTAGATTAAAAAGATGGTCCTACTGCATGCCATGAGATTAAATGTCTCAATGAGCATTCTTACAATTCCAGTATAAAGGCAAAGGATTTGGGGTAATTTGGTAGGGTTTTCAATGTTGTTCAATGGAAGAGATGTGAGACTGGAGGTGTGATTGAACAAAGCTTTAAAACCATGATTTCTGCCTCAATAAAAGACGTTCTCTGCTGGGTGATTTTTGCTTTTTGATTTTCAGTGAGCTAATTCATACAGTGAAATGTTAAATGGACTTGTTATCTAAGGCAGTGATTTTCAACCTTTTTTGAGCCGTGGCACATTTTTTACATTTACAAAACCCTGGGGCACATTGAGCGGGGGGGGGGGGGGGGGGGGGGCGCTAAAAAAAGTTTGGACAAAAAAATTCTCTCTCTCTCTTCCTCCCTTTTGCTCTATTTCTCTCTCCCTCCCTCTTTTTCTCCCTTCCTTCTTTCGCTCTCCATCCCTCTTTCTTTCTCTTCCTTTCTTGCTCTCTTTTTTGCTCTCTTTCTCTCTCCCTTCCTCCTTCTATGACTTTCTCTCTCTCTCCTTCCCTCCCTCTCTTTCTCTCTCTCTCTTGCTTTCTCTCTCTCTCTTGCTCTCTCTTTTGCTTTCTTTCTCTTGTTCTCTTTTGCTCTCTCTTGCTTTCTCTCTCTCTTGTTCTCTTTCTCTCTCTTGCTCTTTCTCTCTCTTGCTTTCTTTCTCTCTCTGAGCTTCACGGCACACCTGACCATGTCTCACGGCACACCTGACCATGTCTCTTGGCACACTAGTGTGCCGTGGCACACTGGTTGAAAAACACTGATCTAAGGAATGCTGATTAGGCCAAGTTTGGCTCCTTTCCCGGACATTGTTGATATTTAGCTCCAAAGAGAAAAATAACTCCTTTTCCCTTGCCATTCAAACTCTGCTTTTCGTTATGTGTGCTTTTATCAATAAAGGGTTTGATTTTATCATAAAATAAGGGATTTTTGCATTGGTGGGTTTGCTCCGAGGGCCGTGCACAGAACGCTTACATATCTAGCTTCTTCTAAAATTTGCAAGGTATCTCAGAACTTTCCATTGGAAATGCTTGCAGTCGCTAGGGCTTTAACATAGCAAGGCCAATATTTGCTCCAAAGTCATCCAATGAAATTCATAGATTAAAAAGATTATAAACTTGACTATAAAAAAATACGACTTTAGTAATCGAGTTGTCAAAGCGTGGAATTCATTACCGGACTCTGTAGTATCATCCCCTAACCCCCAACACTTTACCCTTAGACTATCCACGGTTGACCTCACCAAGTTCCTAAGAGGTCAGTAAGGGGTGTACATAAGTGCACCAGAGTGCCTACCGTCGCCTGTCCTATAGTCTCTCCCATATCTCATTTATCTTCTCTTATATCCCTATATCTTTTTCTGCTATTCTCTCATAATTATATTTTACTCCTTTATTTTCTCCTCTATTCTCCCTTTAATGCATTCTACCTGATTATATCCTCTATAACTCTCATTGTGTATTATTGTGCATTGGACAAAACAAATAAATAAATAAATAAATAAAATAAAATAAATTATTGGTGTTCTTATGTTGGTCACTGCATCTAAAGTTCCACAACCCAGACTGTTCTGTCTGGGTGCCCCCAGACTTCAACACCAACTGGAAAAAGCAGCCAGACACGCTGGTAAAAGCAAAAGCACTTTATAGTTTGAAAAATAAACACAGAGAAAAACCTGTTCTTCCCAACAGGCAGGCTATGAGACTTCACAGCAGAGTCCTGATGGCCAGACAATACAGCAGACTTCTTGCTGGCACACCCACCACTGTAGAGAATAAGACCCACACCTTTCCCCCCCCCCCCCAAGATTTCGGTATTCAAAGTCACAAACCAGAATTCCAAGACGCCAAAGATCACAGCCAGGTCCCAGGACTCCCAAAGATAATACTCCACAAGCCAGGAAGGGTGGGTCTGCCTTTTCAGCCTTTCCAGAGAGCACCACACCCAAACCCAGCTGTTGCCTCTTTAGTGCTGAAAGTACCTGGCTAATTGTCCCCTTCGTTGTGTTGCTCTTCTCTGCCGGAAATCGATTATTGCTTGTGCATTTTCATCTAAGGAATCCAGGCTGCTTGCTGGGGAGAGCTCCCTCTCGGGGGACTCTGGCTGTCCTCCCTCTCCCTCAGCCTGAGATTCCTCCTCCCCGTCTGCCTGAACCTCCTGTTCCTCATCCTCCCCCTCTGAGCAGGAAGCCGGCAGAGGATCAGCCGTTCCCTGAGCGGCCTCAGACGGAATCACAACACAGACCAGCACCCCAGGAGTAGCAAGTGACAAGGACACCTTAGCAGAGATTTACCAAGAGGCAAATGGAATTGCCAACAGTCACCAGAAGGCCATCGCAGGGATGAACTGCTACCATAAGAATATAGGGAGAAATTGTATTTCCCTGTTTAAATGTCAGAGTTTTCTCTTCATTTATTTAATTGTAAAAAAATGGCATTCCCTATTGCTTTGAGGAATAGAGTGGAGTGGAGTGGAATGGAATGGAATTGAATTGAATTGAATTGAATTAGAATAGAGTGATTGGACACACAAGGAATTTGTCTTTGATGCATATGCTCTCAGTGTACATAAAAGAAAACATAAATTTGTCAAGAACACCAGTGAGGCCATGAGAATGGAAACATGTTGGGCAAAATTGGAGCAAAATATTAGGTGATGATAAAACACTTGAAACAATTCTTCTTCATCCTGAACAGACTGGATCCCTTAAAAACAATACCAGAACCAACATTTTCCCTGGAAATGGAAATTCTGCACCATATATGTCATCATCATTCTCCTGGGGTGACTGCATTGACATGTTAAACCAGTGATGGTGATTTTTTTTGATTCACATGCCAAAAGGTGTGTGTGTGTGCTATCATATGTGCACGTCCACACCCCTTCCCTCCCTTCCATGCATGCGCAACATACACACACCGCGCGCTGCCCCTCGCGCAAGTGCACAGGCCTTTCTGAAGCCTGGTAGGTGAAAAAAAATACAGTTTGGAAAAATGCACTTCTGGTTTGCCGTTGTGCTGTTTTTTGCACTATGGAGGATCCAGGGAAGCTTCCTGAATGTCAGCCTCGCTATGTTTCATCTTTCCACTATGCTTCAGCTGTCACTAGTAAGGGGGGGGGAGGTGGTAGGGTTTGGGGGGATTTGGGAGGGGAAGGTTTCTGGAAGGGCCTTGATAACTTTTCGTTTCTCTAGCGAAGGCCAGGATGAGTTTCGATTCTCCTTAAGAAGAGGTGAGAAGAAAGTCTGTTAGAAGCCGCATTCCATAAGCATGACACGAGGGTGAAGATGTATCCACCTGGCAAAGACGGACAATGGGGATTGGCTATTTCTCAAAGGGGGGCCAGTGGGATTCTTTGATATGGGCAACTACCACACCTTTTTCTTCAGACTTTGCTTTGCTTCTGATGCATTCATTTCTGATTTGAGTAAAGTTCACTTTTGAAGTTCAAAATGGACTCTGAGTTTTATTTTTATTTTTTTTCTGATTTATTATTCTTAAATCTGAGTGAAGCCAGTCTGATACTGAAGCTCCGGAGTGCAAAAAACAGCACAACGGGCAAACCAGAAGTGTATTTTCCAAACTTCCGGTTTGTCCTTTGGGGGACTTTTTTTGCCTCCAAAGCTTCAGGAAGCTGCCCTGAAGCATCCAGAGTATGAAACAAGGCCGGAAATCAGCTGACCAGTGCATGCTAGAGCTGAAACATGACAAAGTCTTGCGTTGCCCTCCAATATGGTTCTATGTGCTACCTGTGGCACAAGTGTCATAAGTTCACCATCACGGCGTTAAACTGTTCGGTTGGAAAATTGTGCTTATTTCCAATTTAGCATTGGGATCTAAACAGGAAATTTATAATGTTATGAAAATGTTACGAAAATAGACTAGCAATCCTGGGCCTAGAAAGCCTAGAACTACAGCACCTAAAACACGATTTGAGTATTGCCCACAAGATCATATGCTGCAACGTCCTACCGGTCAATGACTACTTCAGCTTCAACCGCAATAACACAAGAGCACGCAACAGAGTCAAACTTAATACGAACCACTCCAAACTTGACTGTAAAAATATGATTTCAACAATCGAGTTATCGAAGCGTGGAACCCATTACTGGACTCAATTGTGTCAACCCCTAACCCCCAACACTTCTCCCTTAGACTCTCCACGATTGACTTCTCCAGGATCCTAAGAGGCCAGTAAGGGGCGTACATAAGTGCACTGGTGTGCCTTTCATCCCCTGTCCAATTGTCTTTTCTTTCTTTCTCCTATCTTATATATTCTCTTCCTTTCTTATATCCTCTCCTCTAAGTTCACTTTCACCCTCATTTATATTACCACATGTCTATTTTTCTTCCTATGTATTTGTGTATTGGACAAATGAATGAATGAATGAATGAATGAATGAATTAATGAATGAATGAATGAATAAATAAATAAATAAATAAATGATGGTGCCGGATTACAGCACAAAAAGATTCAGTATTTTTGTTGATGTTAGCGAATAACATTTTGGTGTATGTGTGTGTCCAATACATCAGAAAGCAGGAACAAGCTATAAATTGTAGGAGATCAGGAAGAGAAACATTAATTTTCTGCTTCTTAACTGAAGAAATATACTTGTCATCATCTCTAAGAGGATCCCGTGGGACCTTGTGCAAGGCTATCAGATGAACTTGGTACACACTGGAGCAGCAATTTCAACGCAAGTTCATTGCTCTAAGTTTGGCATCTAGACCATTTCATCAACTGCTTGGTGGTATAATAGGTTGATGAGCTCCTATAAAAAACAACAACTAGTGTTTGAGATAATGGGATGTTAAAATAAATTCTTTTTGTTTTATATCCTTGAGTGCTTTTGCTTGAAAAGTACAGCCTCTCTCATTGAGCTTTGGCCTCTTTCCAGCAGAAAAAAAACAGAAGTCAGACCAGAGGGAGATTTATAGAGACCAACATATCATTTGAAATATGTCCTGACAAAGAGGGAAACAGGGACACATCACTAACGACATTGAAAAGCCTATTGGAGTTGTATGTAGTGATGACCATCTACACATGGTGCAATAACATAATTATAATAATTGCATTATTATTTTATTTAAGTTTTGGGACCAAACAAAGGGGGAGAATAATCTGATCACTGCGACAATCAGTATAGGAAATGTGATGTGTCACTATCTTTCAATTCCAGATTGGCTCCCGTAGGACCTCGTGAAATCTGATATTGAACCTTGAGGCCATGTTGTTTAAAGCTGAGTGCGATGCCTTTTTTTTTTCCAAGCTGAATTTAACCATCCAGAAGGATCAGAGCGGCCAAAGAGCCTTCCGCAAAAATCAATTTAGCCCAACATCTAAGAGAAGCCTATGGGAACCTTATAAAAGCAAAACCTGACTCTTAAACGTAAGAGAAAAATGGGGTATGTTCTTGAGCAGGCAGAAAGAAGCCTTCGAAACTCTTTTACTTGAACTGTTTCAATGAATCTGAGGTCTTCACAGAGGTAATTGAGAAGTTACAGAAGGAAGAAGCCAATCGCTCTATTTCTGAATATATGAATAACTACAAGCACATAATTACATTCTCCAGTCCTTGCAAAATAAAGGATTGCATTGGTAGTCCTATAGGCCCAAGCTGTGAATGACACCTTTATAAATATTAAAAAGGAAGGGATGAAGTAAATATCCTAGTTTCATTCCCTTGTAAGTAAGCTTTAGTGTATAGAAATAACTGGAGGGTATTTGACTTGTACTGAAGCCACAATTTTCTAATTAACAATTATGGGTAGTCCTTGATTTACAACAGTTTGTTCAGTGACCATTCAAATTTACAAAGGAACTGAAAAAAATGCCCGGCTAGCCACTCACCCTCTGGCCTGGATTTGCTGCATTTTGGATGGCCGGGATCTCGCAAGATTCCGCGAGATCCCGACCCTGCCTGGTCATCGGCCATGGCTGATGACATCGTCAGGGGTGGAGCCTGCCGGCCCTATAAAAAGAGCTGTGCAGGCTTGGGGCCTCCTTTTCGCCCCTGACAACGAGCAGGCGAACACCCGCCCTCCCTCCCTATCTTTCAGTGTGCTACTGGGGTCGCCCTTAGGGGGCTGAATAGGAATTTTTGGCGGCCTCGGTATTTTCTGCGACCGTTTTTTCGCCTACTCCACACTGTGATGCGGGATTGATGGTTACGGGGTGCTTCGCTCCCCTATTAGTTCTAATTGGGTTGGCAGGTTAGGAGCGGAAATTGGGAGGTGTTTAGCAACTGCGTGTTCTCCGTTGGGCATCTTTGGGGATGATTGGCAGACTCTCTCCAAGGGCTCATGGTGCCTTTAAATCGATCTGAGCAATTTGGGCAGAACCTGCCTTTGGGTCCAGCCCATTTCAATCCCCTTTCAGGGATTGGACGGCGAGACCTCCCACATGCATGGCATGGCTGGGATACAGGTGAGGGTGTGGTCCCTTCACCTGGATCAGCATGGAGCTATACGCCCATATGTTGCCCCGGAAGTTTTTATGTCATCATTTCCGCCCCGGTAGTAATTCAGTTGACCTCTGTGGGTCCATGTTAGGTTGAATTAAATTAATTATATTTTAATTAATAAAAATGACCCAGTTTTAAATCCAGCTCTGTGTCCGTGTTGTTATTCCGTCTCTGCTGCAAATGACTTATGACCAGTGATGGGCTACCAAATTTTTTACTACCACACTGTGGCTTATGCATCTTGTTTCAACATATTTCAGTGCAAATTGAGTGCTCTTGGGTGGCGTTCCATTTTTACTACCCCACTGCGTTCCTCCCCCGTCCGGGCAGTAGCCCACCCCGATTATCTACTATATAAAGTGTATGTACACAGACGCACGCACAGCTCTTCTAAAATTATACACATTCAACCTCATTTACTGTGATAGGAAAAACATACCCAGAGCCCAGAAGGGGGAAAAAAGAAAAAAAAATCAAAATTTTGCTCCTAGTACTGTGTACCTGACTGTACCCATAGGAGCCCATCACTGCTTATGACCGTTTTTCACAATTACAATCTTTGCAACAACTCTATGTGATCAATATTCAGATATTTAGCATATTTATGATTCTTGTTGTGTCCCAAGGTCATGTGATCACATTTTGCAACCTTCTGAAAAGCAAGGTCAAAGGTGAAGCTAGATTC